>NC_071672.1:3210000-3295000 GCF_028554725.1 Zeugodacus cucurbitae | reverse complement strand
ATTAAGTACACGACATATACAAAATGTAAAGAAGAACGAAATCGCGACAATAAATAATTATGAAATTTCTTTTACTACGATTGATTAAAAAATTCACTTCATTTCATTTAATTTCATATTATTGTATTATTTATTGCGGTCTTATTCGGACTTTGAGAGATTGTATCTTATCGTGAGAAAGAATTTTCGTTCTCTATACATATATAATATAATTATTAATGTAAGGACGATGTTTCTTCTTGTATTTGTTAAACTTTCAAATAATATCGTTTTTTATACATTTTACTTTATTTCAATGCATATAGTGTATATATCTTTTTTTAAGAGTATATACGTTTTCCTTTTGATTTGAAATTAATAATTTCAATTCAATTATTTTTCATTTTATTTCATATATGATATGAAAGTATTCGAGCGTAATAATATAAATATTTAACTTTATTGAATTTTATTCTTTACCCACATATATTTTATGTAAATAGAAGAACAAACCCCAAAAAAAGTTAAATTAAAAAAAAAACGACTACATTATGTTAGGTATAGAAGAATAATCTCAATTAATAACATTTCACTATTAACAAAATTATTTCTATTTAAACCAACTGTAGCAAACCATGAATAAATTGTTTTGCTCTCTTTTATATATTACACTTAAATACTTTTATATTTATATGAAAAAATTTTCATATAAGTACTAAGTATGCAATTTCATACAAGTATTAAAATTTTCATACAAGTACTAATATCAAAGTTTCATACAACATATATGTTTTCTGCCACGTACACCTCACCAACCCGAAATCGTATGGAAAAAATCTTTTTAACCATATAAAAGTTTTAAATTCATATATACACAAGTAATTTATATCATTTTCTACGAGCATTATGCTTATAAGAAATATTACAACATCAAAAATAGCTTAACATTTTTTTATTTTTTTTTTTTTTTTTTGCATTTATATGAAAGTTATTTAGTTGTATGAATTCATACACTTAGTACTTATATGAAAATTAATTACTTGTATGAATTCATAAACTTAGTATCTATACGAAAATTATGTAGTATTTATATGAAAATTAATTAGTATTTACTAGCTGACCCGGCGAACTTCGCCCCGCCCAATTTTTATTTGAAATAGTTAAAACGCTTTTTGAACTCTGTTCAAGGCCATTTATTTGTATTGAATGTTAATATATTCAGGGAATAACGTCTCTGATCAATTTAAATATTTTTAGCGAAGTTCGTTCTTTGTTTCGTTTTGTAGCGTGTAAACAAATAAAGAAGATGGCTCTCCAACACGCGAACATGACACATACATACCTATGTATGTACATATAAAACTGAAAAATTTTGAACTTAAACGATAAATCGGTTTGAATCATTCGAATTCTCAGAATGAACATTTCCTCAATTTTAGATTTGCTGTGTTGTAGTAAACTATTCACTACAGTGAAATTATTATTTATGAATAAAGACGGAAACCTTAGTATATATCTGGTATAAAAATCCACGGGATTGAGATTTGAACTTGAGGTCAAAATTTTTAAAATTATTGATGAAAATTTTCGTAGAGTTGATAATACGCACAAATTTTCATAAAATAGTTCATTTTTGATTTTATATTCAAGTTTTTAACAAATAAGTTAATTACAAAATTGTTAGTTGATAACATGTAACATTTAATTTTATAATCTTAGGATAGATAATTCTTAATTTTTAATAGTAGTATTTATTTTTTTGAATTATAAACATTTTAATTTAACTTAGCACTAATTGGTGCACAATATTTTTGGTTAACCTGTCTCGAGCTAACACAAATAGATTTGATGGTTTTCCCACACGTGAGCATGCAACATATAATTGCCCATGGGATAAACATGGATTATCCAAATCTAACCCACAAATGGACATTTATTTATAATTTTACTCCATACTTATGTTGTGCTTAAGATAAAACAGGAAAATAGTGTTCAGTTCATACTTAGGTTATGCTTAACTGAAAATGGAAGGCTTAAGCAATGCTTAAATAACAGCTGATTTTTGTTTTGAATTTGCTTTGAATTTTCAGCGACATCTTTCGTAGCGTAGGGCAAGTGTCCGTTCGTTTGAACTCAATAACAGCTTATACTTTTCCTTCAGTTCCCATAGGTGCTCCGACTCGCTAGTGACGAAATTTGGGGTTCTTTTGTTGTTTTCATCAATTTTTTATATAATTTTCCTCGCAAATTTATGTATTGTCTGTTATAATTTAAATATTTCAAACATATTTTTATGAATGAATTTGTAAAACATATGTTGCCCATAACGTTGCCATATATCATAATAAAATTTTATAGAAATTAAGCATTGACTGTGAAACGCAAACGACTACTCAGTTTGCAACAATACTTAGCTAAGATTTTATTTAGGCACAACTTAAGTATGGACTGTGAAACCGGGCATTAGCCATACAAAATTCTATACCTAAATGCAAATAAATGAAATTTTCTTTTTGCATTTAGGAAATACATGCAGAAATCAACTCTGCGATTTCCTAAATTCCTCTGAAATCTCCCAAATTCGAGGAAGATTTACTGGAAAAGAGTGGCAGCATTACTTATTTGTCTGACCATACATATGTACATAACTTTATTTATTTCACGGATTGTATGTGATTTTTTCTTAAATTTAGAAAATTGGAAGTCATAGATTCGTATAACTTTACCACAAATAATATAAACTTCAAACAACGCATTTTCATTTAATGTTTTTAGCAAGTGGCAGCTTTTGTTATGACAGCCTAAATCCATGAAAATTTAGAAAGAAATGTAGCGCCATCTACTGTAACATAGCGCACTTAGCGCCACCAACTGGTGGATAGCTTTGCTAATAATAAACAAATAATTTGCAATATATAAATAATGCGACTATAAGGAGAGTTATAAACTATCCTATCTTTCAAGTTGGACCAAACTGCACAACAGTGTTAAAAATTTCATTAAAATCGGTTCAGTAGTTTAGGAGTCCATCGAAAACAAACAACGTGACACGTGATTTTTATATCTTCTTCTTCTTGACTGGCGTAGACACCGCTTACGCGGTTATAGCCGAGTCCAAAACAGCGCGCCACGCATCTCTCCTTCTGGCAGTTTGGCGCCAATTGGTTATTCCAAGCGAAGCCAGGTCCCTCTCCACCTGGTCCTTCCATCGGAGTGGAGGTCTCCCTCTTCCTCTGCTTCCACCAGCGGGTACTGCATCGAATACTTTCAGAGCTGGAGCACCTTCATCCATTCGAACAACATGTCCTAGCCAGCGTAGCCGCTGGTTTTTTATTCGCTGGACTATGTCTATGTCGTCGAATAACACATACAGCTCATTGTTCCATCGTCTGCGGTATTCTCCGTTGCCAATTCTTAAGGGACCATAAATCTTCCGCAAAACCTTTCTCTCGAAAACTCCTAGTGCCGTCTCATCGGATGTTGACATCGTCCACGCTTCTGCACCGTAAAGTAGGACGGGAATTATGAGAGACTTGTAGAGTTTGGTTTTTGTTCGTCGCGAGAGGACTTTACTTTTCAATTGCCTACTTAGTCCATAGTAGCACCTGTTGGCAAGAGTGATTCTGCGTTGGATTTCCAGGCTGACATTGTTATTGCTGTTAATGCTGGTTCCCAGGTAGACGAAATTATCTACAACTTCAAAGTTATGACTGTCAACAGTGACGTGGGAGTAAAGACGCGAATGCGCTAACTGTTTGTTTGATGACAGGAGATATTTCGTCTTGTCCTCGTTCACCACCAGACCCATTTTTACTTGTATGAATTCATAAACTTAGTACCTATATGAAAATTATTTAGTATCTATATGAAAATTATTTAGTATTTCTATGAAAATTATTTACTTGTATGAATTCATACAATAAGTATTAATATGAAAATTATTTACTTGTATGAATTCATACAATTAGTATTTATATGAAAATTAATTAGTACTTATATGCAAATATATCACCATGTGGTGTCGGCTCTTTACAGATGGGGACATCTAAAGCCAATATTAACGTGAGTACCTGCCGACGACGGCCTTACCTCACGGTGCTCAAAAGCACAGCGGATCAAATCAATGCGATGATCAGCGCCCCGAAAAATGCAATGCATTATTCAGTACCAATTGGCGTGTGGAATGGACACACTAAGCACCTTGGAGAGGTTCGAGGCCTATCTAAAACCTCTGCCGTACTTTGGGTCCGGCACCCGATTGCAACTCCACATTGAGTGACAAATATCACTCTCCCCGCATTCGGGTATTAAACCACAACCACCACGATACTCCCCGAGGGGCCAGTCCGCACGAGTAGGTTGGAGCGAACTCCAAGGGCTCCTACTCCCCGTGGTACCAGAATTAAGTCTCCGGTCAGACCTCGTAGCCAAAAAACTACTACCAGTTGAGCTTCCATACTGCTCTGGACTGGTGACCAGGGGTTGGACCCCATTCTCTCATCCAATACACACACAATACACACACCATTCACACAAAGAAACTATACTTAGTTTCCAGCTAATTGTCTTCGCCGCTTAAACACCTCACGCGCAAACACACCAAATAATTCTAATCGTTCGGCATCCCAACTAGTGGAGATCACACCACTAACATCTAACCGTCCATCAGTCCAACTAATCAATAACATGCACCCGATCCTCAACACGCGCCCCACACATACATTCCATTCCATCAGAGAGGTGCCTCTGATGCAAAAAAGCATTCAAAGAGGCCCATGCCCCGTAAGTAGGAAACCCAGACTCAGACAGAATCTGAAATCTGGGTTTTCCCCAACAAACCCAACATCCCGAATGTACTCATAAGTCACACGACCGTTAGGACTATTATCCCAACGGTCTTGCCACCTACTCCTAACCCTGTCATCTAGAAGCCTCTTGCTTCCTAGATATCCCAACCTCTCCACATCATCGTCAGAAATCCATTCATTCCGCAGCAATAACACACTCAAACCCCTCCTCAACCTGAAAGAAACAGCACGCTGTAAAACAATCAGGTCAAGAGGGGGCACACCCAATAAAACCTGCAACGCATCCGTAGAAACGGTGCGACATACAGGCAAACAGGCAAGCATCATGCAACGCTGTATAGAAAGAAGTTTTCGACGACGCGAAACCATCGTAGCCACCTTCCACCATATAAGAGATCCATAAGTGGCACAGGCCACAAACAAACCTCGATATATAGAGCGAACAGCCCGAGACCCCAATCACTCCGTAAAACGCGCCTGACACTACCAACAATCGCCTGCAGCCGCCGCTTCACATTCACTAAGTGTGGAGTAAAACACATTCTTTCACTCATGGTCAACCCCAGATATTTGACTTGCGTCACATACCTGATGCTGACCCCATTCACACGGACAACCGGTGGACGACCCGGTGACAGTCTACCCTTTAAGAGCATTGTCACCGTTTTATCCATCGATATGTCAACCGCCACACCCACACCCCAATTATGAGCAATCTCCAACAATTGCCCTCCTACCCTTTCAATCTCAGACCTCGAACAGCCTTCGACCAAAAGAAGTAGGTCATCCGCATACGCACAACACCTGCAGAGTGGTTCGAGCTGTCCAAGCAATGAGTCCATCATGAGGTTCCAAATATATGGACCACAGATGGATCCCTGCGGGCAGCCACGAACCACTCCAATCTCCACACTCCCATTCATACCAACGATAGAGGCTTTCCTGTCCGAAAAGGAGCTCCGCCAGAGACTAATTTCCGAACAGTTAAGTTCCTCTAGCCGTTGAATCACTCGATCCCAGATTAGGTAATCAAACGCCCCCTTGAAGTAAACAAATATGCCAAGGACATATTTGTTGGTATTCTCCCTCACAGCATTCTGAACATACATCCAGGCATCTTCTACACTGCTCACGTGGAAAATATCCCTCACAAATGCACTTATCATAAATGACCTCCATGTATTCCGGAATGAACTTCCACAAGCATTTGCACATCTCTCCGTTCAGACCATCAAAACCTGGAGACCGTTTAGACCTGACCAGGCCAAAGGCATATCCCAGCTCCCATCATCTAATGGAGGAACAGGTACCTCATGTGCATGGGGTGCCTGAACCTCAGCCCTGGGAAAGAACGCTCCTAACAGAACCCCAGCACACTCTCTCCACGTTGATAACACAGTGTCACCAACACGAAGAGAGGTGATATCCTCCCTCTTACGACCCCTGCAGATCTTATAGACCTGACCCCAGGGGTCATCCCTATTGTCATTCACAAAACTCCTCCACTGTTCTTCTTTAATTTTCACAATCATATCTTTATATTCATTCATCGCACAACTAAAATCATACCTAATCTGGGACAGCCTATCAGAATTGAACCGCCGAGCACGTTGAAACTTTCGTCTCAACCGCCGGACAGTCCTCCTCTTCAAGGTTAACTCATGCGTCCACCACTTAATTTTTCTAACCCTAAAACTTCCACACTTCCTGAACAATCTGTCATTCACACCCCACACCAACTCACACAGCCGAGCAATTTGCTCATCCAACTCCAGATCATCAAACACTCTAAGCGGTATTTCTAACACCGCTTCCCTTACACTCTGTCCATATCGGTTCCAGTCAATACCAGAGGTACGCCATCGCCGCAATGGACTCACACACACCAAAGGAGGGGAACGAGGAGCAACCACAATTTGGATCAAATTATGATCACTCAGACCCCACCCTCCTCTAACCTCCCACTTAAAATCAAACACTCTACTTGCTGCCTCATTCATAAGCGTCACGTCAATATCACTCACACCCCTAGGCCTATCAAACGTATACCACTCACTCGGCTCATTCAGAATGTGAAGGCCCTTAGCCAACACCCATTCATTCATTACCTCGCCTCGAACGTGGCTTTGATATCCAGACGAATGTCTGGATACCTTACTAAACCACATCGAGGACGAGGCATTCGCATCCAACCCTAGGACTAATGGGCTACCACTCGCCAGAAGTAGTAACTTATCCATATAGCCCAGGTAGGGCTCTAGGGGCTCGCTAAATTTGCAATACAAACTAGCGACAATCATTCTACCGTACTCCCCCTCTATAGACACACACACCCCCTGTTGTGACAAATCCAAGACTACACAATCGTAGCCGGAATCATTCACAACTATTGCAGCATTAACCCCAAGGTACGTAAAGACCCTAAAACCTCCAGGAAGACCCCGAACCACACCATTGGTGGCGTAAGGCTCCTGAAGTAAGGCAATGCCACACCCCCCCTCAATCATACAACCCCCCAACTCACACATAACGGCATACGATCAATGACAATTTAGCTGAAAAATCCCCCCCATCAGTGTCTGGAGAGGGCACGCTCAAAAACGCCACAGTAAATCGGGCAGACAGCTGACATCATAAGATGCCCAGCTGGCCTACCCTTAAATGCGCAGTTGCGACAATGGGGGGCATTGCCACAACCGGCAGCTCTATGTCCTTCTTGACCGCACCGCCTACAAACATCTGATTTGGCCCTACACTCAGCCACTCTATGGTCAAAACCCATACACCGGAAGCAGCCAGCAACTGGGCTATCCGGTCGAACCCTGAAGGAGAACCACTTTATGTAGCACCTTCCCGCCTCCAAAAGGGTGGACATTAATTTGTCCGACCCCTCAAGGACAACGTTGGTGCTACCATCAGCAGCCACCTTCCAGGGCCGACTGACCATCCGCACATCTGACTTTCGTGCCTCAGGGCTGATGTCCTGAAGGTTCAACCGAAAGAGCTCCTCCATGAAGTCATCATGAGGGATTTCGGTGTGAACCTTCTGAACCACAACCCGCGGACCCAACTTCCGGTTCACACTCACATCCAACCCCACCTCCCCGAACTTGGCATTATTCGCCACCTTTTCCCTCTCTAAAACAGAGGGGGTGTGAATAACCACCCCACCACCCTTAATCGGCTTCACCTCGTGTACACGCACTCCGAGGGAAGGTCCCACCTCCTTCACGACCTTCTTAATCACCTTCTTAGAGGAGGTGGTCGGGGCCTTGCTTCTCACCACCACCGACCAAGTCTCAACCGGCTTCGGCAATGCCGGAGCAATCGCCTCCAACACTGGCGCTGGAGGCGCACGCACCGACTCAGCCGGAGCCAAACCCACAACCGACCTCTTCGATTGGGGAATAGATCCCCCACAACCCCCCCTGAGAGCGTCAACCTGACCGCGAAGATGGGCATTCTCGGTTACTACCGTCATCAGAAGCGCCTCGTACTTCGAGGCAAGCTCCATCAGCCCCTTCGCAGTAGTGATCTCAAAGTCTTTAACCCCAAACACCAATGCGTTTAATTCCGCCGTCACTGCCTTCATGGCAGCAACATGGCTGATAGCGCCTCCCCCAACCACACCACCGTTTTCTCCACCCTCCTTAACAGAGCTAACAGGACACTCCTTTGCAGAAGTTAATGCGCTTCTTCCCCTTAATCCTCACTACACCTCCACTCTTGCTGACAATAGGGTGGACAACCACTTCTTCAGCGGTGTCACCCATATCAGCACAACTACTCCCATCCCCTAACATCACCAACGATGGCGATCCTATCCTAACCTTCCAACGCGGCGGGGACCCAACCGAAGGTCCAGTACCTTCATCAGCCGACGAGGTCTCCACTGCTAACGCTAGCTCTTTCCCCTCATTCCCAGCAGGGTGCTTAGCCCTTCTCCTCCGTGAGGGAAGCATTTCTACTTCCGGCCTTTCACCAGGCAGGCTGATCCGCCGGCAAAACACTGGCACAGAAGCCACTCGACCAGACAAGACTTGGAACAGCTGCTCTCAAGACACGTGTGACTGAACGCACTGAAGGAACTAACTATAAGAATAGAATCGTCCAGTAGCTGCTACCACCTAAGCTGTCGATTATTGCGATATCGCAAGGGCACAACTCACAACTCCAGCCAACGGTCTGGAACTGGTCACCCAATAAACCGCCGGACAGAACAAAGTCCCCGTAACGGCTCCAAGCCAACCGATGTGGAGCTGAACCAAATCGCACTGTAGGTCTAAGGTTAACAGCTACGAACGCAGTCTTAACAAAAATCAGCACCTTCAACACTCGGACAGACACCGGTACCCTTTGAGCAAAACCTGCCCAATCCCCCCGGAAACAAATGGCAACTCAGTACCAGACACTCAACACAACACTCACTGGCAGAAAAACCAAAAAGCAGAAAAACAACAAACACAGAAAACACTGAGACTCTATGAGAGTCAGCACCCACGCTAACAATGTGGGTAAACCACGTAAACCCCAAAAGGTACTACCTAACACGCGCCTACACACAAAAACTACTGTGCTCAAAAACACCTGTGCTCGAAAACACCTGTGCTCGAAAACACCTGTGCTCAAAAACACCTGTGCTCGAAAACACCTATGCTCAAAAACACCTGTGCACGAAAACACCTGTGCTCAAAAAACAACAAACGAAAAACAAATTATGTCACACAAAAAAAAAACACTTGCTCAAACAAATTTTCTTTTCACAAAAACAAATTCAAATTTCCAAAAATACACTCAACTACACGTATATAAATAAACACCTGCCGCAATGTAAACATTTTCAAAAGCCAGCTATGATATGCACACACAAACTAACAAATGAGAAAATCTACATACAATTGTATATATATTCAAACACTTGCAGTAATGTAAAAATACACAAAGCCAACTACAGAAAAAGTATACACGTACTGACAAACTTTATCTACACATACAATCGAACATATATTGAAAATGAAAATTTTTTATGAAAAACACACATATATACACACACGTATATATTAATATGTATGTGATTGGCGTTGCAACCGTTTAACCGGTTATAGCCGAATCGACGATAGTGCGCCACCTGTCTCTCTCCTTTGCAGTTCGGCGCCAGTTGGAGATCCCAAGTGTAACCAGGTCGCTCTCCACCTGGTCCCTCCAACGGAGTGGAGGCCTTCCCCTTCCTCGGCTTCCTCCGGCGGGTACTGCATCGAACACTTTCAGGGCTGGAGTGTTTTCGTCCATTCGGACAACATGACCTAGCCAGCGTAGCCGCTGTCTTTTTATTCGCTGAACTATGTCAATGTCGTCGTATAACTCGTACAGCTCATCGTTCCATCGTCTGCGGTATTCGCCGTTGCCAATGTTCTGAGGACCATAAATCTTGCGCAAAATTTTCCTCTCGAAAACTCCTAGTGTCGTCTCATCTGATGTTGACATCGTCCAAGCTTCTGCACCGTAAAGTTGCACGGGAATGATAAGCGACTTGTAGAGTTTGATTTTGGTTCGTCGAGAGAGGACTTTACTGTTCAATTGCCTACTCAGTCCAAAGTAGCACCTGTTGGCAAGAGTGATTCTGCGCTGGATTTCGAGGCTGACATTGTTCGTGTTGTTGATGCTGGTTCCCAGGTATACGAAATTATCTACGACCTCGAAGTTATGACTGTCAACAGTGACGTGGGAGCCAAGACGCGAATGCGCCGACTGTTTGTTTGATGACAGGAGATATTTCGTCTTGTCCTCATTCACCTCCAGACCCATTCGCTTCGCCTCCTTATCCATGCGGGAAAAAGCATATTAATATACTAATGCGTAAATATATACACAAATACTCAAAATGAATGTACTTACATCCAATGCTGAGGGCTCCCACACAAAAAACACCAATTCACAAAAAATTCACGACACAGAAAACGCACAGAAAGCAAAACACGTCTGAACAATCTGAAATTCTACAATCGAATGACAGATAGGGACAACGTCCGGTGGGATTAACGTGGGTACCTGCCGACGACGGCCTTACTCCACGGTGCTCAAAAGCACAGCGGATCAAATCAATGCAATGATCAGCGCCCCGAAAATGCTACGCATTATTCGGTACCAATTGGCGTGTGGAATGGACACACTAACCACCTTGGTGGGGTTGGAGGCCTATCTAAAACCTCTGCCGAACTTTGGGTCCGGCACCCGGTTGCAGTGCAACTCCACATTGAGTGATCAAAACACTCTTCCCGCAATCGGGTATTAAACCACAACCACCACGATACTCCCCGAGGGGCCAGTCCGCATGAGTAGGTTGGAGTGAACTCCAAGGGCTTCTACTCCCCGTGGTACCAGAATTAAGTCTCCGGTCAGACCTCGTAGTTGAAACTACTACCAGTTGAGCTACCATACTGCTCCGGACTGGTGACCATTTAAGTTAATGGTATAAAAAATTATACCTCCCCTACCCGATTTACAACTAATTGCCTACGCCGACTGAACAAAGCACGTGCAAACCTATCAAACGACCCTAAATGTTCGGCATTCCGACTATCCGAGATCACACCACAAACATCTAGCTGTCCATCAGTCCAGCTAATCCCCATACCCCCAAGGTACCTAATGTCCGAGTACATCGGGCATTCCGTTATGACATGCATCCAGTCCTCAGAGAGTGCCCCACATATACACTCCGGACTTTCGGAAATATTCCTCTGATGCAAGATTGCATTCAGAGGTCCATGCCCAGTAAGCAAGAAACCCAGACTCATACAGAATCTGAAGTCTGGGTTTTCCTCTACAAACCTAACATCCCGAATGTACTCGTAAGTCACTCGACCGTTAGGGCTATTGTCCCAACGGTCTTGCCACCTACTCCTAACACTATCATATAGAAGCCTTTTGCTCCTTAGATAGCCCTTCCTCGCAACATCCTCATCGGAAATCCAATTCGACAGCAATGAGACACTTAAGCCTCTTCTTAACCTAAATGCAACAGCACGCTGTATAACAATCAGGTCAAGAGGAGGCGCACCTAACAACACCTGTAACGCATCTGTAGAAATGGTGCCACATACAGGCAAACAGGCAACCATCAAACAATGTTGTATGGGGAGAAGTTTTTGGCGACCCCGGGCCTTAGATGCTAATTCCCACCATATAGCGGCTCCATATGTGGCACAGGCCACAAATAAGCCGCGATATATGGTACGAACCGCACGACGTTCGAGACCCCAATCACTCCTTAACACACGTTTGACCTTGCAGACAATTCCTAACAGACGCTCCTCCACGCTAACCAAGTGAGGAGTGAAACACATCCTTTCACCGATGGTCAATCCCAGATATTTGACTTGCGTCACATACCTGATATTGACCCCATTCATTCGGACAATAGGTGGACGAGCCGATGACAGTATGCCTTTTAAGAGCATTGTCACCGTTTTGTGAACCGATATTTCAACCCCCACACCTGTACCCCAATTGTGAACAATTTCTAAAAATCGTTCACCCTTTCGCTCTAACTCCAGCCGTGAACTACCTTCAACTAAGAGAAGGAGGTCGTCTGCATATGCACAACAACCACAAAGTACTTCAAGCTGGCCAAGCAGAGAGTCCATCATTAGGTTCCAAATATATGGACCACAGATGGATCCCTGTGGGCAGCCCCGTTCTACCCCAATATCCACGCTACCATTCATTCCAACGATAGAGGCTTTTCTGTCCGAAAAGTAGCTATGCCAGAGACTAATTTCCGGACAGCCCAGTTCCTCTAACCGTTGTATCACGCGATCCCAGATTAGGTAATCAAATGCCCCCTTGAAATCGACAAATATGCCAAGGACATATTTGTTGGCATTCTCCCGGACAGCACGCTGAACATACATCCAGGCGTCCTCTACGCTACGTCCCTTCCTAAAACCATACTGCCTATCCGACCTCAAATCCCGCGTTAGTTCCTGAAGCCTATCCACCATAACTCTCTCCAGTACTTTACCAAGCACTGGAAGAAGACTGATGCCCCGATAAGATCGTGGATCACTCCTAATCTTATCAGGTGACTTCAGGAGAGGAACAACCATAGCACTTTTCCACTCACGTGGAAAATATCCCTCACAAATGCACTTATCGTAAATGACCTCCAAGTATTCCGTAATGAACTTCCACAAGCTTTTGCACAACTCTCCGTTCAAACCATCAAGACCTGGGGACCGTTTAGACCTAACCAGGCTAAAGGCATATCCCAACTCCTCATCATCAAGTGGAGGAACCGGTACCTCTGTGCAAGAGGTGCCAGCTCCTCAGCCCTAGGAAAGAATGCTCCTAACAGAACCCCTGCACACTCACTCCATGTTGATAACACAGTGTCATCAACACGAAGAGAAGTGATGTCCTCCCTCCTACGACCCCTACAAATCTTTAGGACCTGACCCCACGGGGCATCCCTATGTTCATTAACGAACCCCTCCACTCCTCTTCTTTGATTTTTATAAGCATGTCCTTATACTCGTGCATCGCACAACTGAAATCGTTCCTAATCTGGGCCAACCTATCCGAATTTGACCGCCGAGCGCGTTGAAACTTCCGTCTCAATCGCCGGACAGCCCTCCTCTTCAGGGTTAACTCCTGCGTCCACCACTTAATTTTCCTAACCCTGAAATCTTTATACTTCTTCAACAACCTATCGTTCACTCCCCAGACCAATTCATACAACCGAGCAATTTGCTCGTCCACCCCCAGATTTTCAAACTCACTGAGCGGTATATCCAATACCGCTTCCCTAACACACTGTCCATATTGGATCAAGTCGATACCAGAGGTACGCCATCGCCGCAATGGACTTACATACGTCGAGGGAGGGGAATTAGGAGTAAACATAGTTTTAATCAAATTATGATCGCTCAATCCCCACCCTCCACTAATCTCCCACCTAAAACTGAACGCTCTATTTGCTGCCTCATTGATTAAGAACACATCAGTGTCGCTCCCCCCTCTAGGCCAATCAAATGTGAACCACTGGCTTGGCTCATTTAAGATGTGGAGACTGTTAGCAGCCACCCATTCGCCTAATGCCTGTCCCCGAGTGTAGCTCGAATATCTACGAGCCCATCGGGGAAACTTGCTACACCACATCGAGGATATGGCATTCGCATCCATCCCTAGGATAAATGGGCTACCACTCGCAAGTAGTAGGAGCTTATCCATGTATCGCAGATAGGGCTCTAAGGGTTCCCTAAACTTACAATACATACTAGCAACAATCAGCCTACCGAACTCCCCCTCTACAGAAACACATACACCCTCAATTAGAGGGACATCTAAAGCCAATATTAACGTGAGTACCTGCCGACGACGGCCTTACCTCACGGTGCTCAAAAGCACAGCGGATCAAATCAATGCGATGATCAGCGCCCCGAAAAATGCAATGCATTATTCAGTACCAATTGGCGTGTGGAATGGACACACTAACCACCTTGGTGAGGTTCGAGGCCTATCTAAAACCTCTGCCGTACTTTGGGTCCGGCACCCGGTTGCAATGCAACTCCACATTGAGTGACAAATATCACTCTCCCCGCATTCGGGTATTAAACCACAACCACCACGATACTCCCCGAGGGGCCAGTCCGCACGAGTAGGTTGGAGCGAACTCCAAGGGCTCCTACTCCCCGTGGTACCAGAATTAAGTCTCCGGTCAGACCTCGTAGCCAAAAAACTACTACCAGTTGAGCTTCCATACTGCTCTGGACTGGTGACCAGGGGTTGGACCCCATTCTCTCATCCAATACACACACAATACACACACCATTCACACAAAGAAACTATACTTAGTTTCCAGCTAATTGTCTTCGCCGCTTAAACACCTCACGCGCAAACACACCAAATAATTCTAATCGTTCGGCATCCCAACTAGTGGAGATCACACCACTAACATCTAACCGTCCATCAGTCCAACTAATCCCCATACCCCCAAGGTCCCTAATGTCCGAGTACATCGGGCATTCAGCAATAACATGCACCCAATCCTCAACACGCGCCCCACACATACATTCCATTCCATCAGAGAGGTGCCTCTGATGCAAAAAAGCATTCAAAGGCCCATGCCCCGTAAGTAGGAAACCCAGACTCAGACAGAATCTGAAATCTGGGTTTTCCCCAACAAACCCAACATCCCGAATGTACTCATAAGTCACACGACCGTTAGGACTGTTATCCCAACGGTCTTGCCACCTACTCCTAACCCTGTCATCTAGAAGCCTCTTGCTTCCTAGATATCCCAACCTCTCCACATCTTCGTCAGAAATCCATTCATTCCGCAGCAATAACACACTCAAACCCCTCCTCAACCTGAAAGAAACAGCACGCTGTAAAACAATCAGGTCAAGAGGGGGCACACCCAATAAAACCTGCAACGCATCCGTAGAAACGGTGCGACATACAGGAAAACAGGCAAGCATCATGCAACGCTGTATAGAAAGAAGTTTTCGACGACCCGAAACCATCGTAGCCACCTTCCACCATATAAGAGATCCATAAGTGGCACAGGCCACAAACAAACCTCGATATATGGAGCGAACAGCACGACGCCCGAGACCCCAATCACTCCGTAAAACGCGCCTGACACTACCAACAATCGCCTGCAGCCGCCGCTTCACATTCACTAAGTGTGGAGTAAAACACATTCTTTCACTCATGGTCAACCCCAGATATTTGACTTGCGTCACATACCTGATGCTGACCCCATTCACACGGACAACCGGTGGACGACCCGGTGACAGTCTACCCTTTAAGAGCATTGTCACCGTTTTATCCATCGATATGTCAACCGCCACACCCACACCCCAATTATGAGCAATCTCCAACAATTGCCCTCCTACCCTTTCAATCTCAGACCTCGAACAGCCTTCGACCAAAAGAAGTAGGTCATCCGCATACGCACAACACCTGCAGAGTGGTTCGAGCTGTCCAAGCAATGAGTCCATCATGAGGTTCCAAATATATGGACCACAGATGGATCCCTGCGGGCAGCCACGAACCACTCCAATCTCCACACTCCCATTCATACCAACGATAGAGGCTTTCCTGTCCGAAAAGGAGCTCCGCCAGAGACTAATTTCCGAACAGTTAAGTTCCTCTAGCCGTTGAATCACTCGATCCCAGATTAGGTAATCAAACGCCCCCTTGAAGTAAACAAATATGCCAAGGACATATTTGTTGGTATTCTCCCTCACAGCATTCTGAACATACATCCAGGCATCTTCTACACTGCTCACGTGGAAAATATCCCTCACAAATGCACTTATCATAAATGACCTCCATGTATTCCGGAATGAACTTCCACAAGCATTTGCACATCTCTCCGTTCAGACCATCAAAACCTGGAGACCGTTTAGACCTGACCAGGCCAAAGGCATATCCCAGCTCCCATCATCTAATGGAGGAACAGGTACCTCATGTGCATGGGGTGCCTGAACCTCAGCCCTGGGAAAGAACGCTCCTAACAGAACCCCAGCACACTCTCTCCACGTTGATAACACAGTGTCACCAACACGAAGAGAGGTGATATCCTCCCTCTTACGACCCCTGCAGATCTTATAGACCTGACCCCAGGGGTCATCCCTATTGTCATTCACAAAACTCCTCCACTGTTCTTCTTTAATTTTCACAATCATATCTTTATATTCATTCATCGCACAACTAAAATCATACCTAATCTGGGACAGCCTATCAGAATTGAACCGCCGAGCACGTTGAAACTTTCGTCTCAACCGCCGGACAGTCCTCCTCTTCAAGGTTAACTCATGCGTCCACCACTTAATTTTTCTAACCCTAAAACTTCCACACTTCCTGAACAATCTGTCATTCACACCCCACACCAACTCACACAGCCGAGCAATTTGCTCATCCAACTCCAGATCATCAAACACTCTAAGCGGTATTTCTAACACCGCTTCCCTTACACTCTGTCCATATCGGTTCCAGTCAATACCAGAGGTACGCCATCGCCGCAATGGACTCACACACACCAAAGGAGGGGAACGAGGAGCAACCACAATTTGGATCAAATTATGATCACTCAGACCCCACCCTCCTCTAACCTCCCACTTAAAATCAAACACTCTACTTGCTGCCTCATTCATAAGCGTCACGTCAATATCACTCACACCCCTAGGCCTATCAAACGTATACCACTCACTCGGCTCATTCAGAATGTGAAGGCCCTTAGCCAACACCCATTCATTCATTACCTCGCCTCGAACGTGGCTTTGATATCCAGACGAATGTCTGGATACCTTACTAAACCACATCGAGGACGAGGCATTCGCATCCAACCCTAGGACTAATGGGCTACCACTCGCCAGAAGTAGTAACTTATCCATATAGCCCAGGTAGGGCTCTAGGGGCTCGCTAAATTTGCAATACAAACTAGCGACAATCATTCTACCGTACTCCCCCTCTATAGACACACACACCCCCTGTTGTGACAAATCCAAGACTACACAATCGTAGCCGGAATCATTCACAACTATTTCAGCATTAACCCCAAGGTACGTAAAGACCCTAAAACCTCCAGGAAGACCCCGAACCACACCATTGGTGGCGTAAGGCTCCTGAAGTAAGGCAATGCCACACCCCCCCTCAATCATACAACCCCCCAACTCACACATAACGGCATACGATCAATGACAATTTAGCTGAAAAATCCCCCCCATCAGTGTCTGGAGAGGGCACGCTCAAAAACGCCACAGTAAATCGGGCAGACAGCTGACATCATAAGATGCCCAGCTGGCCTACCCTTAAATGCGCAGTTGCGACAATGGGGGGCATTGCCACAACCGGCAGCTCTATGTCCTTCTTGACCGCACCGCCTACAAACATCTGATTTGGCCCTACACTCAGCCACTCTATGGTCAAAACCCATACACCGGAAGCAGCCAGCAACTGGGCTATCCGGTCGAACCCTGAAGGAGAACCACTTTATGTAGCACCTTCCCGCCTCCAAAAGGGTGGACATTAATTTGTCCGACCCCTCAAGGACAACGTTGGTGCTACCATCAGCAGCCACCTTCCAGGGCCGACTGACCATCCGCACATCTGACTTTCGTGCCTCAGGGCTGATGTCCTGAAGGTTCAACCGAAAGAGCTCCTCCATGAAGTCATCATGAGGGATTTCGGTGTGAACCTTCTGAACCACAACCCGCGGACCCAACTTCCGGTTCACACTCACATCCAACCCCACCTCCCCGAACTTGGCATTATTCGCCACCTTTTCCCTCTCTAAAACAGAGGGGGTGTGAATAACCACCCCACCACCCTTAATCGGCTTCACCTCGTGTACACGCACTCCGAGGGAAGGTCCCACCTCCTTCACGACCTTCTTAATCACCTTCTTAGAGGAGGTGGTCGGGGCCTTGCTTCTCACCACCACCGACCAAGTCTCAACCGGCTTCGGCAATGCCGGAGCAATCGCCTCCAACACTGGCGCTGGAGGCGCACGCACCGACTCAGCCGGAGCCAAACCCACAACCGACCTCTTCGATTGGGGAATAGATCCCCCACAACCCCCCCTGAGAGCGTCAACCTGACCGCGAAGATGGGCATTCTCGGTTACTACCGTCATCAGAAGCGCCTCGTACTTCGAGGCAAGCTCCATCAGCCCCTTCGCAGTAGTGATCTCAAAGTCTTTAACCCCAAACACCAATGCGTTTAATTCCGCCGTCACTGCCTTCATGGCAGCAACATGGCTGATAGCGCCTCCCCCAACCACACCACCGTTTTCTCCACCCTCCTTAACAGAGCTAACAGGACACTCCTTTGCAGAAGTTAATGCGCTTCTTCCCCTTAATCCTCACTACACCTCCACTCTTGCTGACAATAGGGTGGACAACCACTTCTTCAGCGGTGTCACCCATATCAGCACAACTACTCCCATCCCCTAACATCACCAACGATGGCGATCCTATCCTAACCTTCCAACGCGGCGGGGACCCAACCGAAGGTCCAGTACCTTCATCAGCCGACGAGGTCTCCACTGCTAACGCTAGCTCTTTCCCCTCATTCCCAGCAGGGTGCTTAGCCCTTCTCCTCCGTGAGGGAAGCATTTCTACTTCCGGCCTTTCACCAGGCAGGCTGATCCGCCGGCAAAACACTGGCACAGAAGCCACTCGACCAGACAAGACTTGGAACAGCTGCTCTCAAGACACGTGTGACTGAACGCACTGAAGGAACTAACTATAAGAATAGAATCGTCCAGTAGCTGCTACCACCTAAGCTGTCGATTATTGCGATATCGCAAGGGCACAACTCACAACTCCAGCCAACGGTCTGGAACTGGTCACCCAATAAACCGCCGGACAGAACAAAGTCCCCGTAACGGCTCCAAGCCAACCGATGTGGAGCTGAACCAAATCGCACTGTAGGTCTAAGGTTAACAGCTACGAACGCAGTCTTAACAAAAATCAGCACCTTCAACACTCGGACAGACACCGGTACCCTTTGAGCAAAACCTGCCCAATCCCCCCGGAAACAAATGGCAACTCAGTACCAGACACTCAACACAACACTCACTGGCAGAAAAACCAAAAAGCAGAAAAACAACAAACACAGAAAACACTGAGACTCTATGAGAGTCAGCACCCACGCTAACAATGTGGGTAAACCACGTAAACCCCAAAAGGTACTACCTAACACGCGCCTACACACAAAAACTACTGTGCTCAAAAACACCTGTGCTCGAAAACACCTGTGCTCGAAAACACCTGTGCTCAAAAACACCTGTGCTCGAAAACACCTATGCTCAAAAACACCTGTGCACGAAAACACCTGTGCTCAAAAAACAACAAACGAAAAACAAATTATGTCACACAAAAAAAAAACACTTGCTCAAACAAATTTTCTTTTCACAAAAACAAATTCAAATTTCCAAAAATACACTCAACTACACGTATATAAATAAACACCTGCCGCAATGTAAACATTTTCAAAAGCCAGCTATGATATGCACACACAAACTAACAAATGAGAAAATCTACATACAATTGTATATATATTCAAACACTTGCAGTAATGTAAAAATACACAAAGCCAACTACAGAAAAAGTATACACGTACTGACAAACTTTATCTACACATACAATCGAACATATATTGAAAATGAAAATTTTTTATGAAAAACACACATATATACACACACGTATATATTAATATGTATGTGATTGGCGTTGCAACCGTTTAGCCGGTTATAGCCGAATCGACGATAGTGCGCCACCTGTCTCTCTCCTTTGCAGTTCGGCGCCAGTTGGAGATCCCAAGTGTAACCAGGTCGCTCTCCACCTGGTCCCTCCAACGGAGTGGAGGCCTTCCCCTTCCTCGGCTTCCTCCGGCGGGTACTGCATCGAACACTTTCAGGGCTGGAGTGTTTTCGTCCATTCGGACAACATGACCTAGCCAGCGTAGCCGCTGTCTTTTTATTCGCTGAACTATGTCAATGTCGTCGTATAACTCGTACAGCTCATCGTTCCATCGTCTGCGGTATTCGCCGTTGCCAATGTTCTGAGGACCATAAATCTTGCGCAAAATTTTCCTCTCGAAAACTCCTAGTGTCGTCTCATCTGATGTTGACATCGTCCAAGCTTCTGCACCGTAAAGTTGCACGGGAATGATAAGCGACTTGTAGAGTTTGATTTTGGTTCGTCGAGAGAGGACTTTACTGTTCAATTGCCTACTCAGTCCAAAGTAGCACCTGTTGGCAAGAGTGATTCTGCGCTGGATTTCGAGGCTGACATTGTTCGTGTTGTTGATGCTGGTTCCCAGGTATACGAAATTATCTACGACCTCGAAGTTATGACTGTCAACAGTGACGTGGGAGCCAAGACGCGAATGCGCCGACTGTTTGTTTGATGACAGGAGATATTTCGTCTTGTCCTCATTCACCTCCAGACCCATTCGCTTCGCCTCCTTATCCATGCGGGAAAAAGCATATTAATATACTAATGCGTAAATATATACACAAATACTCAAAATGAATGTACTTACATCCAATGCTGAGGG
Organism: Zeugodacus cucurbitae; assembly: GCF_028554725.1. NCBI lineage: Eukaryota > Metazoa > Arthropoda > Insecta > Diptera > Tephritidae > Zeugodacus > Zeugodacus cucurbitae. Next base: position 3,274,139 of record NC_071672.1, on the reverse strand, counting down.
CTCCCACACAAAAAACACCAATTCACAAAAAATTCACGACACAGAAAACGCACAGAAAGCAAAACACGTCTGAACAATCTGAAATTCTACAATCGAATGACAGATAGGGACAACGTCCGGTGGGATTAACGTGGGTACCTGCCGACGACGGCCTTACTCCACGGTGCTCAAAAGCACAGCGGATCAAATCAATGCAATGATCAGCGCCCCGAAAATGCTACGCATTATTCGGTACCAATTGGCGTGTGGAATGGACACACTAACCACCTTGGTGGGGTTGGAGGCCTATCTAAAACCTCTGCCGAACTTTGGGTCCGGCACCCGGTTGCAGTGCAACTCCACATTGAGTGATCAAAACACTCTTCCCGCAATCGGGTATTAAACCACAACCACCACGATACTCCCCGAGGGGCCAGTCCGCATGAGTAGGTTGGAGTGAACTCCAAGGGCTTCTACTCCCCGTGGTACCAGAATTAAGTCTCCGGTCAGACCTCGTAGTTGAAACTACTACCAGTTGAGCTACCATACTGCTCCGGACTGGTGACCATTTAAGTTAATGGTATAAAAAATTATACCTCCCCTACCCGATTTACAACTAATTGCCTACGCCGACTGAACAAAGCACGTGCAAACCTATCAAACGACCCTAAATGTTCGGCATTCCGACTATCCGAGATCACACCACAAACATCTAGCTGTCCATCAGTCCAGCTAATCCCCATACCCCCAAGGTACCTAATGTCCGAGTACATCGGGCATTCCGTTATGACATGCATCCAGTCCTCAGAGAGTGCCCCACATATACACTCCGGACTTTCGGAAATATTCCTCTGATGCAAGATTGCATTCAGAGGTCCATGCCCAGTAAGCAAGAAACCCAGACTCATACAGAATCTGAAGTCTGGGTTTTCCTCTACAAACCTAACATCCCGAATGTACTCGTAAGTCACTCGACCGTTAGGGCTATTGTCCCAACGGTCTTGCCACCTACTCCTAACACTATCATATAGAAGCCTTTTGCTCCTTAGATAGCCCTTCCTCGCAACATCCTCATCGGAAATCCAATTCGACAGCAATGAGACACTTAAGCCTCTTCTTAACCTAAATGCAACAGCACGCTGTATAACAATCAGGTCAAGAGGAGGCGCACCTAACAACACCTGTAACGCATCTGTAGAAATGGTGCCACATACAGGCAAACAGGCAACCATCAAACAATGTTGTATGGGGAGAAGTTTTTGGCGACCCCGGGCCTTAGATGCTAATTCCCACCATATAGCGGCTCCATATGTGGCACAGGCCACAAATAAGCCGCGATATATGGTACGAACCGCACGACGTTCGAGACCCCAATCACTCCTTAACACACGTTTGACCTTGCAGACAATTCCTAACAGACGCTCCTCCACGCTAACCAAGTGAGGAGTGAAACACATCCTTTCACCGATGGTCAATCCCAGATATTTGACTTGCGTCACATACCTGATATTGACCCCATTCATTCGGACAATAGGTGGACGAGCCGATGACAGTATGCCTTTTAAGAGCATTGTCACCGTTTTGTGAACCGATATTTCAACCCCCACACCTGTACCCCAATTGTGAACAATTTCTAAAAATCGTTCACCCTTTCGCTCTAACTCCAGCCGTGAACTACCTTCAACTAAGAGAAGGAGGTCGTCTGCATATGCACAACAACCACAAAGTACTTCAAGCTGGCCAAGCAGAGAGTCCATCATTAGGTTCCAAATATATGGACCACAGATGGATCCCTGTGGGCAGCCCCGTTCTACCCCAATATCCACGCTACCATTCATTCCAACGATAGAGGCTTTTCTGTCCGAAAAGTAGCTATGCCAGAGACTAATTTCCGGACAGCCCAGTTCCTCTAACCGTTGTATCACGCGATCCCAGATTAGGTAATCAAATGCCCCCTTGAAATCGACAAATATGCCAAGGACATATTTGTTGGCATTCTCCCGGACAGCACGCTGAACATACATCCAGGCGTCCTCTACGCTACGTCCCTTCCTAAAACCATACTGCCTATCCGACCTCAAATCCCGCGTTAGTTCCTGAAGCCTATCCACCATAACTCTCTCCAGTACTTTACCAAGCACTGGAAGAAGACTGATGCCCCGATAAGATCGTGGATCACTCCTAATCTTATCAGGTGACTTCAGGAGAGGAACAACCATAGCACTTTTCCACTCACGTGGAAAATATCCCTCACAAATGCACTTATCGTAAATGACCTCCAAGTATTCCGGAATGAACTTCCACAAGCTTTTGCACAACTCTCCGTTCAAACCATCAAGACCTGGGGACCGTTTAGACCTAACCAGGCTAAAGGCATATCCCAACTCCTCATCATCAAGTGGAGGAACCGGTACCTCTGTGCAAGAGGTGCCAGCTCCTCAGCCCTAGGAAAGAATGCTCCTAACAGAACCCCTGCACACTCACTCCATGTTGATAACACAGTGTCATCAACACGAAGAGAAGTGATGTCCTCCCTCCTACGACCCCTACAAATCTTTAGGACCTGACCCCACGGGGCATCCCTATGTTCATTAACGAACCCCTCCACTCCTCTTCTTTGATTTTTATAAGCATGTCCTTATACTCGTGCATCGCACAACTGAAATCGTTCCTAATCTGGGCCAACCTATCCGAATTTGACCGCCGAGCGCGTTGAAACTTCCGTCTCAATCGCCGGACAGCCCTCCTCTTCAGGGTTAACTCCTGCGTCCACCACTTAATTTTCCTAACCCTGAAATCTTTATACTTCTTCAACAACCTATCGTTCACTCCCCAGACCAATTCATACAACCGAGCAATTTGCTCGTCCACCCCCAGATTTTCAAACTCACTGAGCGGTATATCCAATACCGCTTCCCTAACACACTGTCCATATTGGATCAAGTCGATACCAGAGGTACGCCATCGCCGCAATGGACTTACATACGTCGAGGGAGGGGAATTAGGAGTAAACATAGTTTTAATCAAATTATGATCGCTCAATCCCCACCCTCCACTAATCTCCCACCTAAAACTGAACGCTCTATTTGCTGCCTCATTGATTAAGAACACATCAGTGTCGCTCCCCCCTCTAGGCCAATCAAATGTGAACCACTGGCTTGGCTCATTTAAGATGTGGAGACTGTTAGCAGCCACCCATTCGCCTAATGCCTGTCCCCGAGTGTAGCTCGAATATCTACGAGCCCATCGGGGAAACTTGCTACACCACATCGAGGATATGGCATTCGCATCCATCCCTAGGATAAATGGGCTACCACTCGCAAGTAGTAGGAGCTTATCCATGTATCGCAGATAGGGCTCTAAGGGTTCCCTAAACTTACAATACATACTAGCAACAATCAGCCTACCGAACTCCCCCTCTACAGAAACACATACACCCTCAATTAGAGGGACATCTAAAGCCAATATTAACGTGAGTACCTGCCGACGACGGCCTTACCTCACGGTGCTCAAAAGCACAGCGGATCAAATCAATGCGATGATCAGCGCCCCGAAAAATGCAATGCATTATTCAGTACCAATTGGCGTGTGGAATGGACACACTAACCACCTTGGTGAGGTTCGAGGCCTATCTAAAACCTCTGCCGTACTTTGGGTCCGGCACCCGGTTGCAATGCAACTCCACATTGAGTGACAAATATCACTCTCCCCGCATTCGGGTATTAAACCACAACCACCACGATACTCCCCGAGGGGCCAGTCCGCACGAGTAGGTTGGAGCGAACTCCAAGGGCTCCTACTCCCCGTGGTACCAGAATTAAGTCTCCGGTCAGACCTCGTAGCCAAAAAACTACTACCAGTTGAGCTTCCATACTGCTCTGGACTGATGACCAGGGGTTGGACCCCATTCTCTCATCCAATACACACACAATACACACACCATTCACACAAAGAAACTATACTTAGTTTCCAGCTAATTGTCTTCGCCGCTTAAACACCTCACGCGCAAACACACCAAATAATTCTAATCGTTCGGCATCCCAACTAGTGGAGATCACACCACTAACATCTAACCGTCCATCAGTCCAACTAATCCCCATACCCCCAAGGTCCCTAATGTCCGAGTACATCGGGCATTCAGCAATAACATGCACCCAATCCTCAACACGCGCCCCACACATACATTCCATTCCATCAGAGAGGTGCCTCTGATGCAAAAAAGCATTCAAAGGCCCATGCCCCGTAAGTAGGAAACCCAGACTCAGACAGAATCTGAAATCTGGGTTTTCCCCAACAAACCCAACATCCCGAATGTACTCATAAGTCACACGACCGTTAGGACTGTTATCCCAACGGTCTTGCCACCTACTCCTAACCCTGTCATCTAGAAGCCTCTTGCTTCCTAGATATCCCAACCTCTCCACATCTTCGTCAGAAATCCATTCATTCCGCAGCAATAACACACTCAAACCCCTCCTCAACCTGAAAGAAACAGCACGCTGTAAAACAATCAGGTCAAGAGGGGGCACACCCAATAAAACCTGCAACGCATCCGTAGAAACGGTGCGACATACAGGCAAACAGGCAAGCATCATGCAACGCTGTATAGAAAGAAGTTTTCGACGACCCGAAACCATCGTAGCCACCTTCCACCATATAAGAGATCCATAAGTGGCACAGGCCACAAACAAACCTCGATATATAAAACGCGCCTGACACTACCAACAATCGCCTGCAGCCGCCGCTTCACATTCACTAAGTGTGGAGTAAAACACATTCTTTCACTCATGGTCAACCCCAGATATTTGACTTGCGTCACATACCTGATGCTGACCCCATTCACACGGACAACCGGTGGACGACCCGGTGACAGTCTACCCTTTAAGAGCATTGTCACCGTTTTATCCATCGATATGTCAACCGCCACACCCACACCCCAATTATGAGCAATCTCCAACAATTGCCCTCCTACCCTTTCAATCTCAGACCTCGAACAGCCTTCGACCAAAAGAAGTAGGTCATCCGCATACGCGCAACACCTGCAGAGTGGTTCGAGCTGTCCAAGCAATGAGTCCATCATGAGGTTCCAAATATATGGACCACAGATGGATCCCTGCGGGCAGCAACGAACCACTCCAATCTCCACACTCCCATTCACACCAAAAGTAGAGGCTTTCCTGTCTGAAAAGAAGCTCCGCCAGAGACTAATTGCCGAACAGTTAAGTTCCTCTAGCCGTTGAATCACTCGATCCCAGATTAGGTAATCAAACGCCCCTTTGAAGTCAACAAATATGCCAAGGACATGATTGGTATTCTCCCTCACAGCATTCTGAACATACATCCAGGCATCTTCTACACTGCGTCCTTTCCTGAACCCATACTGCCTATTCGACCTCAAATCCCGCGTTAGCTCCTGAACCCGTTCCACCATAACTCTTTCCAGCACTTTTCCAAGCACTGGAAGGAGACTGATGCCCCGATAAGAACGAGGTTCACTCCTGATCTTATCAGAAGACTTCAGGAGAGGAACAACCCTGGCACTTTTCCACTCACGTGGAAAATATCCCTCACAAATGCACTTATCATAAATGACCTCCAAGTATTCCGGAATGAACTTCCACAAGCATTTGCACATCTCTCCGTTCAGACCATCAAAACCTGGAGACCGTTTAGACCTGACCAGGCCAAAGGCATATCCCAGCTCCCCATCATCTAATGGAGGAACAGGTACCTCATGTGCATGGTGTGCCTGAACCTCAGCCCTGGGAAAGAACGCTCCTAACAGAACCCCAGCACACTCTCTTCACGTTAATAACACAGTGTCACCAACACGAAGAGAGGTGATATCCTCCCTCTTACGACCCCTGCAGATCTTATAGACCTGACCCCAGGGGTCATCCCTATTGTCATTCACAAAACTCCTCCACTCTTCTTCTCTAATTTTCACAATCATATCTTTATATTCATTCATCGCACAACTAAAATCATACCTAATCTGGGATAGCCTATCAGAATTGAACCGCCGAGCACGTTGAGACTTTCGTCTCAACCGCCGGACAGTCCTCCTCTTCAAGGTTAACTCATGCGTCCACCACTTAATTTTTCTAACCCTAAAACTTCCACACTTCCTGAACAATCTGTCATTCACACCCCACACCAACTCACACAGCCGAGCAATTTGCTCATCCACCTCCAGATCATCAAACACTCTAAGCGGTATTTCTAACACCGCTTCCCTTACACTCTGTCCATATCGGTTCCAGTCAATACCAGAGGTACGCCATCGCCGCAATGGACTCACACACACCAAAGGAGGGGAACGAGGAGCAACCACAATTTGGATCAAATTATGATCACTCAGACCCCACCCTCCTCTAACCTCCCACTTAAAATCAAACACTCTACGTGCTGCCTCATTCATAAGCGTCACGTCAATATCACTCACACCCCTAGGCCCATCAAACGTATACCACTCACTCGGCTCATTCAGAATGTGAAGGCCCTTAGCCAACACCCATTCATTCATTACCTCGCCTCGAACGTGGCTTTGATATCCAGACGAATGTCTGGATACCTTACTAAACCACATCGAGGACGAGGCATTCGCATCCAACCCTAGGACTAATGGGCTACCACTCGCCAGAAGTAGTAACTTATCCATATAGCCCAGGTAGGGCTCTAGGGGCTCGCTAAATTTGCAATACAAACTAGCGACAATCATTCTACCGAACTCCCCCTCTATAGACACACACACCCCCTGTTGTGACGAATCCAAGACTACACAATCGTAGCCGGAATCATTCACAACTATTGCAGCATTAACCCCAAGGTCCGTAAAGACCCTAAAACCTCCAGGAAGACCCCGAACCACACCATTGGTGGCGTAAGGCTCCTGAAGTAAGGCAATGCCACACCCCCCCTCAATCATACAACCCCCCAACTCACACATAACGGCATACGACCCCTGACAATTAAGCTGAAAAATCCCCCCCATCAGTGTCTGGAGAGGGCACGCTCAACAACGCCACAGTAAATCGGGCAGACAGCTCGCTCAACAACGCCACAGTAAATCGGGCAGACAGCTGACATCATAAGATGCCCAGCTGGGCTACCCTTAAATGCACAGTTGCGACAATGGGGGGCATTGCCACAACCGGCAGCTCTATGTCCTTCTTGACCGCACCGCCTACAAACAACTGATTTGGCCCTACACTCAGCCACTCTATGGTCAAAACCCATACACCGGAAGCAGCCAGCAACTGGGCTATCCGGTCGAACCCTTGAAGGAGAACCACTTTATGTAGCACCTTCCCGCCTCCAAAAGGAGTAGATAGGGTAGGAATCTCGTTAATCCATTCATGCGCGTCACTAATTAGATGACGAGGCATTTGGCTACCTTAAGAGAGTCATAGTTACTCCCGCCGTTTACCCGCGCTTACTTGAATTTCTTCACTTTGACATTCGGAGCTCTGGGCAGAAATCACATTGTGTCAACACCCGTTAGGGCCATCACAATGCTTTGTTTTAATTAGACAGTCGGATTCCCCAAGTCCGTGCCAGTTCTGAATTGATTGTTAATTGATAATCGTTATAATTAAATAAGAATATATATCTTGCGATATAATTCTTATAAAATTTTAGCAAGAAAGTTCTCAATTGGCTACGTAACTACTATCCGGGGAACAAGAACCGAAATTCTCTATTTACCCAGAACGAGTACATAAACCATGGTATTGCTTCCCAATCAAGCCCGACTATCTCAATCTTCAGAGCCAATCCTTATCCCGAAGTTACGGATCTAATTTGCCGACTTCCCTTACCTACATTATTCTATCGACCAGAGACTCTTCACCTTGGAGACCAGCTGCGGATATTGGTACGGCCTGTTGAGAAGTAAATGTCATGCTCTTCTAGTCCATCTACCATATCTCTCGTCGAAAGACTTGCATGGTAGTACGACTATAAAACAGAAAAGAAAACTCTTCCGATACCTCTCGACGGCTTCTTTATGGTCGTTCCTGTTGCCAGGATGAGCACAAGGCCCATTTTTAATAACAAACGGATACTCAACAGGTTACGGAATTGGAACTGTATTCCATTTCGTTCAAAATTATTCAAGTGTTTAATTACTATGAAGAAAACATAATATATTCTCAACAATTCATTAAAACTTTGAAAATTTTCGGCTTTCGCCTTGAACTTAGGACCGACTAACTCGTGATCAACCACTGTTCACACGAAACCCTTCTCCACTTCAGTCCTCCAAGGTCTCATTCGATTATTTGCTACTACCACCAAGATCTGTACCAATGGCGGCTCCATGCAGGCTTACGCCAAACACTTCTAAGCACACCATTATACCCTCCTACTCACTAAAGTTTCAAAATTTATAATCCAACCGAAATTGTATTATAAATCATGTACTTTAGCGGTAATGTATAGGTATACAACTTAAGCGCCATCCATTTTAAGGGCTAGTTGCTTCGGCAGGTGAGTTGTTACACACTCCTTAGCGGATTACGACTTCCATGTCCACCGTCCTGCTGTTTTAAGCAACCAACGCCTTTCATGGTATCTGCATGAGTTGTTAATTTGGGCACCGTAACATTACGTTTGGTTCATCCCACAGCGCCAGTTCTGCTTACCAAAAGTGGCCCACTGGGCACATTATATCATAACCTCAACCTTCATATCAAGAAAGGTGAGGTTCTTACCCATTTAAAGTTTGAGAATAGGTTAAGGTCGTTTCGACTCTAAGGCCTCTAATCATTCGCTTTACCAGATAAGATTATTTTACATAATATTTAAATGCACCAGCTATCCTGAGGGAAACTTCGGAGGGAACCAGCTACTAGATGGTTCGATTGGTCTTTCGCCCCTATACTCAATTCTGACAATCGATTTGCACGTCAGAACTGTTTCGGTCTTCCATCAGGGTTCCCCCTGACTTCAACCTGATCAAGTATAGTTCACCATCTTTCGGGTCACAGCATATATGCTCAAGGTACGCTCCAGTTAGATGTATAAATAATAATAAATTATCATTATACATAACTATATGGAACGCCCCGGGATTGAATTAATAGTAAAATATTTCACTAAAAATTAATCCCATTATATAAAAGTTAAGTTAATTTCGTCATTAGGTTTAATATAACCCAATGACTTGCACATATGTTAGACTCCTTGGTCCGTGTTGCAAGACGGGTCCCGAAGGTATCCTGAATCTTTCGCATTGTTAATCATATAAATGCATACAATTAATATTAAAATCAATGATAATAATATAATTGTAAAATTCAAAAGAATTTAAGCATTATATATGTAAAATCTGTCAACACTTTATCAAATCATCAGTATTTATTCTATGTTAATAAGCTAAAAGCAAATTAATTTGAATAAACTTAACACCAATGATCTTTTGATAAATATTTTATTATGTTAATAGATTACAATGTCCTTATATGAAAAAAATGCACACTATTACTATAATATTATAAATATCACAGTTATAATGATGAATTTTTCATAATGGATATTCAGGCTCATCGGGCTTAACCTCTAAGCAGTTTCACGTACTATTTAACTCTCTATTCAGAGTTCTTTTCAACTTTCCCTCACGGTACTTGTTTACTATCGGTCTCATGGTTATATTTAGTTTTAGATGGAGTTTACCACCCACTTAGTGCTGCACTATCAAGCAACACGACTCTTTGGAAATAACTTTCTAATAATCATTAACGTTATACGGGCCTGGCACCCTCTATGGGTAAATGGCCTCATTTAAGAAGGACTTAAATCGTTAATTTCTCATACTAGATATTAAGATATTCCATACACTGCATCTCACATTTGCCATATAGACAAAGTGACTTAGTGCTGAACTATTTTCTTTTCGCTCGCCGCTACTAAGAAAATCCTTGTTAGTTTCTTTTCCTCCCCTCATTAATATGCTTAAATTCAGGGGGTAGTCCCATATGAGTTGATGTTGTATAAAAATATTTATATTTATTTTATATTTTAACTTTTTGCTATTTTAAAGAAACATACATAATTATTTCTTAACACCAATAATTTTCTTAATAATAAATATTCAATCTTTTCATCCCGCGTACTACTTCATTATAACAACAATATTATTTTCTTGCTTTTTCACATTTAAGGCAATCCTAGAATAAAATAATTTAATATTTTATGCTAGACGTTCCTCTAAATGTATATATTATTTGAAATAATATTGAAATTTTATTGTTTTTGGGAATACTAAGATTCTTATTTTTTATAAAATTTCGTTCAAATATGAGGTGTTCAAGAATATATTTTCTATATTTCTTTTAATGCTATTAATATTATGGATTGAAAAATACAATCCAGTAATATACCATGTGCTTAAATTCTATTAATTGCCTAAAAGAATAAGCAACTAATTTAACATAGTCTTACAACCCTCAACCATATGTAGTCCAAGCAGCACTTTAAAATTAAATAAAGTACATAACAGCATGGACTGCAATATGCGTTCAAAATGTCGATGTTCATGTGTCCTGCAGTTCACACGATGACGCACAGTTAGCTGCGTTCTTCATTGACCCATGAGCCGAGTGATCCACCGCTTAGAGTGATAATTTTTTGTTTATTTTAATTTAACGTCAAGAGTTTTTAATTTTCATTCATAATCTTTCAATAAATTGTAATTTTCAACCCAAACATTTACAAGTTGCGCATGTCTTAGTCCATCAAAAACAGTAATTCCTTTTTTATTACATTTTAGTTAATTTCTATAAATTTTTAAGGAATTACACACGTTAATGAGAACAAATTAACTTATCATTTATATTATTTTCATAAATAATAAGTACAACTATATATGTTTAAAGGTTTGTTGCGTTCAAATACAATGTATCCGATATAATTTTTATTATACTACAATACAAGGAGTAAAAAAAAAGAAAAAAAAGAAAAACATTTAAATAAATGAATGAAAAGAAAAAAAAAATAATTTTTCTTTTTTATTCTTTTTTTGTTTGTTTGTTTTTTTATAATTTTTACGGATAGGAACACAATAATGATCCTTCCGCAGGTTCACCTAAGGAAACCTTGTTACGACTTTTACTTCCTCTAAATAATCAAGTTCGGTCAACTTTTGCGAAACAACCGTGAAACACAAGGCGTCACAGTGATCACGTCCGGAGACCTCACTAAATAATTCAATCGGTAGTAGCGACGGGCGGTGTGTACAAAGGGCAGGGACGTAATCAATGCGAGTTAATGACTCACACTTACTGGGAATTCCAAGTTCATGTGAACAGTTTCAGTTCACAATCCCAAGCATGACAGTGGTTCAGCGGTTTACCCGGACCTCTCGGTCTAGAAAATACACGTTGATACTTTCATTGTAGCGCGCGTGCAGCCCAGGACATCTAAGGGCATCACAGACCTGTTATTGCTCAATCTCGTTACTGCTAGACGCAATTTGTCCATTTAAGAAGCTAGTGTCCTTATAATGGGACAAACCAACAGGTACGGCTCCACTTATATAAACACATTCAAACACTTGCACATTCAAGATGAACTCATGAACGAAGGCTATATAAGCTTCAACACCATAATCCTGAAAGCATCTATTTAATATATTTGAGTCTCGTTCGTTATCGGAATTAATCAGACAAATCACTCCACGAACTAAGAACGGCCATGCACCACCACCCATAGATTCGAGAAAGAGCTATCAATCTGTCTTACACGCTTATGTTCGGACCTGGTAAGTTTTCCCGTGTTGAGTCAAATTAAGCCGCAGGCTCCACTCCTGGTGGTGAATAGAAGAACAAACCCCAAAAAAAGTTAAATTAAAAAAAACGACTACATTATCTTAGGTATAGAAGAATAATCTCAATTAATAACATTTCATTATTAACAAAATTATTTCTATTTAAACCAACTGTAGCAAACCAGGAATAAATTTTTTTGCTCTCATTTATATATTACACTTAAATACTTTTATATTTATATGAAAAAAATTTTCATATAAGTACTAAGTATGCAATTTCATACAAGTATTAAAATTTTCATACAAGTACTAATATCAAAGTTTCATACAACATATATGTTTTCTGCCACGTACACCTCACCAACCCGAAATCGTATGGAAAAAATCTTTTTAACCATATACAAGTTTTAAATTCATGTATACGCAAGTAATTTATATCATTTTCTACGAGCATTATGCTTATAAGAAATATTACAACATCAAAAATAGCTTCACATTTATTTTTCTTTTTTAATTTTTTGTACTTATATGAAAATTATTTAGTTGTATGAATTCATACACTTAGTACTTATATGAAAATTAATTACTTGTATGAATTCATAAACTTAGTATCTATACGAAAATTATGTAGTATTTATATGAAAATTAATTAGTATTTATATAAAAATTAATTGATATTTATATGAAAATTAATTACTTGTATGAATTCATACAATTAGTATTTATATGAAAATTAATTACTTGTATGAATATGAAAATTATTTACTTGTATGAATTCATAAACTTAGTATCTATATGAAAATTATTTAGTATTTATATGAAAATTATTTAGTATTTATATGAAAATTAATTAGTACTTATATGAAAATTATTTACTTGTATGAATTCATAAACTTAGTATCTATATAAAATTTATTTAGTATTTATATGAAAATTTTTTACTTGTATGAATTCATAAACTTAGTACCTATATGAAAATTATTTATTATCTATATGAAAATTATTTACTTGTATGAATTCGTACAATAAGTATTAATATGAAAATTATTTACTTGTATGAATTCATACAATTAGTATTTATATGAAAATAAATTAGTACTTATATGCAAATATATCACCATGTGGTTTCGGCTCTTTAATTAGAGGGACATCTAAAGCCAATATCAACGTGAGTACCTGCCGACGACGGCCTTACCTCACGGTGCTCAAAAGCACAGCGGATCAAATCAATGCGATGATCAGCGCCCCGAAAAATGCAATGCATTATTCAGTACCAATTGGCGTGTGGAATGGACACACTAACCACCTTGGTGAGGTTCGAGGCCTATCTAAAACCTCTGCCGTACTTTGGGTCCGGCACCCGGTTGCAATGCAACTCCACATTGAGTGACAAATATCACTCTCCCCGCATTCGGGTATTAAACCACAACCACCACGATACTCCCCGAGGGGCCAGTCCGCATGAGTAGGTTGGAGCGAACTCCAAGGGCTCCTACTCCCCGTGGTACCAGAATTAAGTCTCCGGTCAGACCTCGTAGTTGAAACTACTACCAGTTGAGCTACCATACTGCTCCGGACTGTTGACCATTTAAGTTGATGGTATAAAAATTATACCTCCTCCACCCGATTTTCAACTAATTGCCTACGCCGACTGAACAAAACACGTGCAAACCTATTATACGACCCTAAATGTTCGGCATTCCGACTATCCGAGAGCACACCACTAACATCTAGCTGTCCATCAGTCCAGCTAATCCCCATACCCCCAAGATCCCTAATGTCCGAGTACATCGGGCATTCCGCTATGATATGCATCCAGTCCTCAGAGTGTGCCCCACATATACACTCCGGACTTCCGGAAAGGTTCCTTTCATGCAAAAATGCATTCAAAGGTCCATGCCCGGTAAGCAAGAAACCCAGACTCATACAGAATCTGAAGTCTGGGTTTTCCTCTACAAACCTAACATCCCGAATGTACTCGTAGGTCAGCCGACCGTTAGGGCTATTGTCCCAACGGTCTTGCCACCTACTCCTAACACTATCACCTTTTGCTCCTTAGATAGCCCTCCCTCGCAACATCCTCATCAGAAACCCAATTTGACAGCAATGAGACACTTAAGCCTCTTCTTAACCTAAATGCAACAGCACGCTGTATAACAATCAGGTCAAGAGGAGGCGCACCTAACAACACCTGCAACGCATCTGTAGAAATTGTGCGACATACAGGCAAACAGGCAAGCATCAAACAACGTTGTATGAAAAGAAGTTTTTGGCGACCCCTGACCTTTGATGCTAATTCCCACCATACAGCGGCTCCATATGTGGCACAGGCCACAAATAAGCCGCTATATATAGTGCGAACCGCACGACGTCCGAGACCCCAATCACTCCTTAACACGCGTTTGATCTTGCCGGCAATTCCTAACAATCGCTCCTCCACGTAAACCAAGTGAGGGTTGAAACACATCCTTTCGCCGATGGTCAATCCCAGATAGTTGACTTGCGTCACATACCTGATATTGACCCCATTCATTCGGACAATCGGTGGACGAGCCGATGACAGTATGCCTTTCAAGAGCATTGTCACCGTCTTGTCAACCGATACGTCAACCCCCACACCTATACCCCAATTGTGAACAATTTCTAACAATCGTTCACCCTTCCGCTCTAACTCCAACCGTGAACGACCTTCAACTAGGAGAAAAAGATCGTCTGCGTATGCGCAACAACTACAAAGTGTCAATTTCTAACAATCGTTCACCCTTCCGCTCTAACTTCAACCGTGAACGACCTTCAACTAGGAGAAGAAGATCGTCTGCGTATGCGCAACAACTACAAAGTGTCTCAAGTTGGCCAAGCAGAGAGTCCATCATTAGGTTCCATATATATGGACCACAGATGGATTCCTGTGGGCAGCCCCGTTCTACCCCAATGTCCACGCTACCATTCATTCCAACGATAGAGGCTTTTCTGTCCGAAAAGTAGCTTTGCCAGAGACTAATTTCCGGACAGCCAAGTTCCTCCAATCGTTGAATCAACGAGGAATATGCCGAGGACATATTTGTTGGTATTCTCCCTAACGGCCCTCTGGATATAAAACCAAGCATCCTCTACGCTGCTTCCTTTCCTGAAACTGTACTGCCTATCCGACCGCAGATCCCGCGTTAGCTCCTGAAGCTGTTCCACCATAACCCTCTCCAGTACTTTACCAAGCACTGGAAGAAGACTGATGCCCCGATAAGATCGTGGATCACTCCTAATCTTATCAGGTGACTTCAGGAGAGGAACAACCCTAGCACTTTTCCACTCACGTGGAAAATACCCCTAATAAAAGCACTTATCGTAAATGACCTCCAAGTATTCCGGAATGAACTTCCACAAGCTTTTGCACAACTCTCCGTTCAAACCATCAAGACCTGGGGACCGTTTAGACCTAACCAGGCTAAAGGCATATCCCAACTCCCCATCATCAAGTGGAGGAACAGGTACCTCTTGTGCAAGAGGTGCCAGCTCCTCAGCCCTAGGAAAGAACGCTCCTAACAGAACCCCTGCACACTCACTCCATGTTGATAACACAGTGTCATCAACACGAAGAGAAGTGATGTCCTCCCTCCTACGACCCCTACAAATCCTTAAGACCTGACCATCCCTATGCTCATTGACGAACCCCTCCACTCCTCTTCTTTGATTTTTATAAGCATGGCCTTATACTCATGCATCGTACAACTGAAATCGTACCAATTCTGACAATCGATTTGCACGTCAGAACTGTTTCGGTCTTCCATCAGGGTTCCCCCTGACTTCAACCTGATCAAGTATAGTTCACCATCTTTCGGGTCACAGCATATATGCTCAAGGTACGCTCCAGTTAGATGTATAAATAATAATAAATTATCATTATACATAACTATATGGAACGCCCCGGGATTGAATTAATAGTAAAATATTTCACTAAAAATTAATCCCATTATATAAAAGTTAAGTTAATTTCGTCATTAGGTTTAATATAACCCAATGACTTGCACATATGTTAGACTCCTTGGTCCGTGTTGCAAGACGGGTCCCGAAGGTATCCTGAATCTTTCGCATTGTTAATCATATAAATGCATACAATTAATATTAAAATCAATGATAATAATATAATTGTAAAATTCAAAAGAATTTAAGCATTATATATGTAAAATCTGTCAACACTTTATCAAATCATCAGTATTTATTCTATGTTAATAAGCTAAAAGCAAATTAATTTGAATAAACTTAACACCAATGATCTGTTGATAAATATTTTATTATGTTAATAGATTACAATGTCCTTATATGAAAAAAATGCACACTATTACTATAATATTATAAATATCACAGTTATAATGATGAATTTTTCATAATGGATATTCAGGCTCATCGGGCTTAACCTCTAAGCAGTTTCACGTACTATTTAACTCTCTATTCAGAGTTCTTTTCAACTTTCCCTCACGGTACTTGTTTACTATCGGTCTCATGGTTATATTTAGTTTTAGATGGAGTTTACCACCCACTTAGTGCTGCACTATCAAGCAACACGACTCTTTGGAAATAACTTTCTAATAATCATTAACGTTATACGGGCCTGGCACCCTCTATGGGTAAATGGCCTCATTTAAGAAGGACTTAAATCGTTAATTTCTCATACTAGATATTAAGATATTCCATACACTGCATCTCACATTTGCCATATAGACAAAGTGACTTAGTGCTGAACTATTTTCTTTTCGCTCGCCGCTACTAAGAAAATCCTTGTTAGTTTCTTTTCCTCCCCTCATTAATATGCTTAAATTCAGGGGGTAGTCCCATATGAGTTGATGTTGTATAAAAATATTTATATTTATTTTATATTTTAACTTTTTGCTATTTTAAAGAAACATACATAATTATTTCTTAACACCAATAATTTTCTTAATAATAAATATTCAATCTTTTCATCCCGCGTACTACTTCATTATAACAACAATATTATTTTCTTGCTTTTTCACATTTAAGGCAATCCTAGAATAAAATAATTTAATATTTTATGCTAGACGTTCGTCTAAATGTATATATTATTTGAAATAATATTGAAATTTTATTGTTTTTGGGAATACTAAGATTCTTATTTTTTATAAAATTTCGTTCAAATATGAGGTGTTCAAGAATATATTTTCTATATTTCTTTTAATGCTATTAATATTATGGATTGAAAAATACAATCCAGTAATATACCATGTGCTTAAATTCTATTAATTGCCTAAAAGAATAAGCAACTAATTTAACATAGTCTTACAACCCTCAACCATATGTAGTCCAAGCAGCACTTTAAAATTAAATAAAGTACATAACAGCATGGACTGCAATATGCGTTCAAAATGTCGATGTTCATGTGTCCTGCAGTTCACACGATGACGCACAGTTAGCTGCGTTCTTCATTGACCCATGAGCCGAGTGATCCACCGCTTAGAGTGATAATTTTTTGTTTATTTTAATTTAACGTCAAGAGTTTTTAATTTTCATTCATAATCTTTCAATAAATTGTAATTTTCAACCCAAACATTTACAAGTTGCGCATGTCTTAGTCCATCAAAAACAGTAATTCCTTTTTTATTACATTTTAGTTAATTTCTATAAATTTTTAAGGAATTACACACGTTAATGAGAACAAATTAACTTATCATTTATATTATTTTCATAAATAATAAGTACAACTATATATGTTTAAAGGTTTGTTGCGTTCAAATACAATGTATCCGATATAATTTTTATTATACTACAATACAAGGAGTAAAAAAAAAGAAAAAAAAGAAAAACATTTAAATAAATGAATGAAAAGAAAAAAAAAATAATTTTTCTTTTTTATTCTTTTTTTGTTTGTTTGTTTTTTTATAATTTTTACGGATAGGAACACAATAATGATCCTTCCGCAGGTTCACCTAAGGAAACCTTGTTACGACTTTTACTTCCTCTAAATAATCAAGTTCGGTCAACTTTTGCGAAACAACCGTGAAACACAAGGCGTCACAGTGATCACGTCCGGAGACCTCACTAAATAATTCAATCGGTAGTAGCGACGGGCGGTGTGTACAAAGGGCAGGGACGTAATCAATGCGAGTTAATGACTCACACTTACTGGGAATTCCAAGTTCATGTGAACAGTTTCAGTTCACAATCCCAAGCATGACAGTGGTTCAGCGGTTTACCCGGACCTCTCGGTCTAGAAAATACACGTTGATACTTTCATTGTAGCGCGCGTGCAGCCCAGGACATCTAAGGGCATCACAGACCTGTTATTGCTCAATCTCGTTACTGCTAGACGCAATTTGTCCATTTAAGAAGCTAGTGTCCTTATAATGGGACAAACCAACAGGTACGGCTCCACTTATATAAACACATTCAAACACTTGCACATTCAAGATGAACTCATGAACGAAGGCTATATAAGCTTCAACACCATAATCCTGAAAGCATCTATTTAATATATTTGAGTCTCGTTCGTTATCGGAATTAATCAGACAAATCACTCCACGAACTAAGAACGGCCATGCACCACCACCCATAGATTCGAGAAAGAGCTATCAATCTGTCTTACACGCTTATGTTCGGACCTGGTAAGTTTTCCCGTGTTGAGTCAAATTAAGCCGCAGGCTCCACTCCTGGTGGTGAATAGAAGAACAAACCCCAAAAAAAGTTAAATTAAAAAAAACGACTACATTATCTTAGGTATAGAAGAATAATCTCAATTAATAACATTTCATTATTAACAAAATTATTTCTATTTAAACCAACTGTAGCAAACCAGGAATAAATTTTTTTGCTCTCATTTATATATTACACTTAAATACTTTTATATTTATATGAAAAAAATTTTCATATAAGTACTAAGTATGCAATTTCATACAAGTATTAAAATTTTCATACAAGTACTAATATCAAAGTTTCATACAACATATATGTTTTCTGCCACGTACACCTCACCAACCCGAAATCGTATGGAAAAAATCTTTTTAACCATATACAAGTTTTAAATTCATGTATACGCAAGTAATTTATATCATTTTCTACGAGCATTATGCTTATAAGAAATATTACAACATCAAAAATAGCTTCACATTTATTTTTCTTTTTTAATTTTTTGTACTTATATGAAAATTATTTAGTTGTATGAATTCATACACTTAGTACTTATATGAAAATTAATTACTTGTATGAATTCATAAACTTAGTATCTATACGAAAATTATGTAGTATTTATATGAAAATTAATTAGTATTTATATAAAAATTAATTGATATTTATATGAAAATTAATTACTTGTATGAATTCATACAATTAGTATTTATATGAAAATTAATTACTTGTATGAATATGAAAATTATTTACTTGTATGAATTCATAAACTTAGTATCTATATGAAAATTATTTAGTATTTATATGAAAATTATTTAGTATTTATATGAAAATTAATTAGTACTTATATGAAAATTATTTACTTGTATGAATTCATAAACTTAGTATCTATATAAAATTTATTTAGTATTTATATGAAAATTTTTTACTTGTATGAATTCATAAACTTAGTACCTATATGAAAATTATTTATTATCTATATGAAAATTATTTACTTGTATGAATTCGTACAATAAGTATTAATATGAAAATTATTTACTTGTATGAATTCATACAATTAGTATTTATATGAAAATAAATTAGTACTTATATGCAAATATATCACCATGTGGTTTCGGCTCTTTAATTAGAGGGACATCTAAAGCCAATATCAACGTGAGTACCTGCCGACGACGGCCTTACCTCACGGTGCTCAAAAGCACAGCGGATCAAATCAATGCGATGATCAGCGCCCCGAAAAATGCAATGCATTATTCAGTACCAATTGGCGTGTGGAATGGACACACTAACCACCTTGGTGAGGTTCGAGGCCTATCTAAAACCTCTGCCGTACTTTGGGTCCGGCACCCGGTTGCAATGCAACTCCACATTGAGTGACAAATATCACTCTCCCCGCATTCGGGTATTAAACCACAACCACCACGATACTCCCCGAGGGGCCAGTCCGCATGAGTAGGTTGGAGCGAACTCCAAGGGCTCCTACTCCCCGTGGTACCAGAATTAAGTCTCCGGTCAGACCTCGTAGTTGAAACTACTACCAGTTGAGCTACCATACTGCTCCGGACTGTTGACCATTTAAGTTGATGGTATAAAAATTATACCTCCTCCACCCGATTTTCAACTAATTGCCTACGCCGACTGAACAAAACACGTGCAAACCTATTATACGACCCTAAATGTTCGGCATTCCGACTATCCGAGAGCACACCACTAACATCTAGCTGTCCATCAGTCCAGCTAATCCCCATACCCCCAAGATCCCTAATGTCCGAGTACATCGGGCATTCCGCTATGATATGCATCCAGTCCTCAGAGTGTGCCCCACATATACACTCCGGACTTCCGGAAAGGTTCCTTTCATGCAAAAATGCATTCAAAGGTCCATGCCCGGTAAGCAAGAAACCCAGACTCTTACAGAATCTGAAGTCTGGGTTTTCCTCTACAAACCTAACATCCCGAATGTACTCGTAGGTCAGCCGACCGTTAGGGCTATTGTCCCAACGGTCTTGCCACCTACTCCTAACACTATCACCTTTTGCTCCTTAGATAGCCCTCCCTCGCAACATCCTCATCAGAAACCCAATTTGACAGCAATGAGACACTTAAGCCTCTTCTTAACCTAAATGCAACAGCACGCTGTATAACAATCAGGTCAAGAGGAGGCGCACCTAACAACACCTGCAACGCATCTGTAGAAATTGTGCGACATACAGGCAAACAGGCAAGCATCAAACAACGTTGTATGAAAAGAAGTTTTTGGCGACCCCTGACCTTTGATGCTAATTCCCACCATACAGCGGCTCCATATGTGGCACAGGCCACAAATAAGCCGCTATATATAGTGCGAACCGCACGACGTCCGAGACCCCAATCACTCCTTAACACGCGTTTGATCTTGCCGGCAATTCCTAACAATCGCTCCTCCACGTAAACCAAGTGAGGGTTGAAACACATCCTTTCGCCGATGGTCAATCCCAGATAGTTGACTTGCGTCACATACCTGATATTGACCCCATTCATTCGGACAATCGGTGGACGAGCCGATGACAGTATGCCTTTCAAGAGCATTGTCACCGTCTTGTCAACCGATACGTCAACCCCCACACCTATACCCCAATTGTGAACAATTTCTAACAATCGTTCACCCTTCCGCTCTAACTCCAACCGTGAACGACCTTCAACTAGGAGAAAAAGATCGTCTGCGTATGCGCAACAACTACAAAGTGTCAATTTCTAACAATCGTTCACCCTTCCGCTCTAACTTCAACCGTGAACGACCTTCAACTAGGAGAAGAAGATCGTCTGCGTATGCGCAACAACTACAAAGTGTCTCAAGTTGGCCAAGCAGAGAGTCCATCATTAGGTTCCATATATATGGACCACAGATGGATTCCTGTGGGCAGCCCCGTTCTACCCCAATGTCCACGCTACCATTCATTCCAACGATAGAGGCTTTTCTGTCCGAAAAGTAGCTTTGCCAGAGACTAATTTCCGGACAGCCAAGTTCCTCCAATCGTTGAATCAACGAGGAATATGCCGAGGACATATTTGTTGGTATTCTCCCTAACGGCCCTCTGGATATAAAACCAAGCATCCTCTACGCTGCTTCCTTTCCTGAAACTGTACTGCCTATCCGACCGCAGATCCCGCGTTAGCTCCTGAAGCTGTTCCACCATAACCCTCTCCAGTACTTTACCAAGCACTGGAAGAAGACTGATGCCCCGATAAGATCGTGGATCACTCCTAATCTTATCAGGTGACTTCAGGAGAGGAACAACCCTAGCACTTTTCCACTCACGTGGAAAATACCCCTAATAAAAGCACTTATCGTAAATGACCTCCAAGTATTCCGGAATGAACTTCCACAAGCTTTTGCACAACTCTCCGTTCAAACCATCAAGACCTGGGGACCGTTTAGACCTAACCAGGCTAAAGGCATATCCCAACTCCCCATCATCAAGTGGAGGAACAGGTACCTCTTGTGCAAGAGGTGCCAGCTCCTCAGCCCTAGGAAAGAACGCTCCTAACAGAACCCCTGCACACTCACTCCATGTTGATAACACAGTGTCATCAACACGAAGAGAAGTGATGTCCTCCCTCCTACGACCCCTACAAATCCTTAAGACCTGACCATCCCTATGCTCATTGACGAACCCCTCCACTCCTCTTCTTTGATTTTTATAAGCATGGCCTTATACTCATGCATCGTACAACTGAAATCGTACCTAATCTGGGCCAACCTATCCGAATTTGACCGCCGAGCGCGTTGAAACTTCCGTCTTAATCCTGCGTCCACCACTTTATTTTCCTAACCCTAAAATCCTTATAATTCTTCAACAACCTATCGTTCACTCCCCAGACCAATTCGTACAACCGAGCAATTTGCTCGTCCACCCCCAGATTTTCAAACTCACTAAGCGGTATGTCCAATACCGCTTCCCTAACACACTGTCCATATTGGTTCAAGTCGATACCAGAGGTACGCCATCGCCGCAATGGACTTACATACGTCGAGGGAGGGGAATTAGGAGTAACCATAATTTTAATCAAATTATGATCGCTCAATCACCACCCTCCACTAATCTCCCACCTAAAACTGAACGCCCTATTTGCTGCCTCATTGATCAAGGACACGTCAATGTCGCTCCCCCCTCTAGGACCATCAAATGTGTACCACTCGCTTGACTCATTTAGGATGTGGAGACTGTTAGCAGCCATCCACCCCGAATGTGGCTCCGATATCTGTACGCCCATCGAGAAAACTTGCTAAACCACATCGAGGACGTGGCATTCGCATCCATCCCTAGGATAAATGGGCTACCACTCGCAAGTAGTAGTAGCTTATCCATGTATCGCAGATAAGGCTCTATAGGTTCCATAAACTTACAATACATACTAGCAGCAATCAGCCTACCGAACTCCCCCTCTACAGAAACACATACACCCTCTTGTGACGAATCCAAAACTATGCAGTCATAGCTTGGGTCAGTCACAACTATTGCAGCAGTACACCCAAGGTCCGTGAAGACCCTGAAACCCCCAGGAAGACCACTTACCATTCCAAAATTGGTGGCGTATGGCTCCTGGAGTAAGGCGATGCTGCATCCACTATCTAAAATACAACGCCCTAACTCACACATGACGGCGTAGGACTTCTGACAATTTAATTGTAAAATACCCCCCATTAGTGTCTAGCTAGGGCACGCTCGACAATGCCGCAGTAGACTGGGCAATCGCAGTTGCGACAATGCAGTGCAGTACAACGTTAGTTGTACGGTCAGCCTCCACCTTCCAGGGGCGACTCACTATCCTCATGTCCGAGGTTTTAGCCTCTGGACTGACCTCCTGAAGGTTCAGACGGAAGAGCTCCGTCATGAACTCGTCAGGAGTAATCTGTGTGGGCACCCCTTGCACCACAACTCTCGGCCCCGTCTTTTTGTTTACGGTCAGCCTCCACCTTCCAGGGGCGACTCACTATCCTCATGTCCGAGGTTTTAGCCTCTGGACTGACCTCCTGAAGGTTCAGACGGAAGAGCTCCGTCATGAACTCGTCAGGAGTAATCTGTGTGGGCACCCCTTGCACCACAACTCTCGGCCCTGTCTTTTTGTTTACGGTCAAGCTAAGACCGACCTCTCCAAATTTGGCATTATTTGCCACTTTCTTCCTTTCCACAACAGAGCGGGTGCGGATGACCACACCACCACTCTTAATGGGTTTCACCTCGTGTACACGTACACCGAGGGAAGGTCCCACCTCATTAACTACTTTGTTTATAACTTCCTTGGAGGAAGCTACAGGAGCCTTGCTCCTTACTACGACCGACCAGGTCTCAACTGCCTTTGGCAGCGTTGGCGCTATTGCTTCCAGCACGGGTGCTGGAGGGGCAGGCGCCGAAGCCCCAGGAGCAGTCCTTGCTCCACCTGAAGAGACGGATGGTCAGCCACGACAGCTGTTACAGCTTTCATTGCTGCAACATGGCAGACAGCGTTACCCCCAACTACGGACCCTTTCCGTACCTCAAAAACTCCCTCCCCTACCCCACTAACCTTCTTTTTACCACCTACGACATCTTTAGCGGCGCCCTTACTCCCGGCTGCTTTCTTGGGGTTGACCACTGCTTCTGTCATTCCCCCTCTCCCTGCTTCACTTCCGCATTCTCCCTCGCTTCCGCTATCGTCAGACTTCACCAGCGGTGGTGAGCCGACCCGCTCTTTCCTGCGCTTGGGTGGCCTCGGACGTGGTCCCACACCATCCATCGTGGATAAAAACCCGACCGTTGCGGGTTTGCCGAATGCACTGCATTGTCGCAGCGGGCAGCTCTGTGGCCTTCCTGACCACATCTGCGGCAGACGTCGGATTTGACCTTGCACTCCGCTACTCTGTGGTCAAATCCCATACACCGGAAGCATCCGGCTACAGGGGTATCCGCACGAACACGGAAGGAGAACCACCTGATGTAACACCTTCCCGCCTCTAAGAGGGCAGACATTAATTTGTCTGTGCCCTCAAGTACAACGTTAGTTGTACGGTCAGCCTCCACCTTCCAGGGGCGACTCACTATCCTCATGTCCGAGGTTTTAGCCTCTGGACTGACCTCCTGAAGGTTCAGACGGAAGAGCTCCGTCATGAACTCGTCAGGAGTAATCTGTGTGGGCACCCCTTGCACCACAACTCTCGGCCCTGTCTTTTTGTTTACGGTCAAGCTAAGACCGACCTCTCCAAATTTGACATTATTTGCCACTTTCTTCCTTTCCACAACAGAGCGGGTGCGGATGACCACACCACCACTCTTAATGGGTTTCACCTCGTGTACACGTACACCGAGGGAAGGTCCCACCTCCTTAACTACTTTGTTTATAACTTCCTTGGAGGAAGCTACAGGAGCCTTGCTCCTTACTACGACCGACCAGGTCTCAACTGCCTTTGGCAGCGTTGGCGCTATTGCTTCCAGCACGGGTGCTGGAGGGGCAGGCGCCGAAGCCCCAGGAGCAGTCCTTGCTCCACCTGAAGAGACGGATGGTCCCCCACGACAGCTGTTACAGCTTTCATTGCTGCAACATGGCCGACAGCGTTACCCCCAACTACGAACCCTTTCCGTGCCTCAAAAACTCCCTCCCCTACTCCACTAACCTTCTTTTTACCACCTACGACATCTTTAGCGGCGCCCTTACTCCCGGCTGCTTTCTTGGGGTTGACCACTGCTTCTGTCATTCCCCCTCTCCCTGCTTCACTTCCG
Organism: Zeugodacus cucurbitae; assembly: GCF_028554725.1. Taxonomy (NCBI): domain Eukaryota; kingdom Metazoa; phylum Arthropoda; class Insecta; order Diptera; family Tephritidae; genus Zeugodacus; species Zeugodacus cucurbitae. The sequence continues at coordinate 3,249,023 of NC_071672.1, read as the reverse complement.
CATTCTCCCTCGCTTCCGCTATCGTCAGACTTCACCAGCGGTGGTGAGCCGACCCGCTCTTTCCTGCGCTTGGGTGGCCTCGGACGTGGTCCCACACCATCCGTCGTGGATAAAAACCCGACTGTTGCGGACTCGGAATCCTCGCCCTCCGCACGCGCCTTGACTCCTTTCCTCCGTGGTGGAGCCATATCCACCTACACTGGCTGGTACTCTCTTGTACCTGCACCAACAACACCACAGAGAACAAACACTCGCGATTAGTACAACACAAAGCGCTAAAAGTACACTTCCACTACCTGCACTGAACAAAGGTTTGTTAATGGCAGATGCCACTATACCCGCACTGCTGAGAAATCCCACACTTTGTTCACTAACACACACAAGTTAATGGTCTAAGCCACTATCCGCACACACTTTGGGAATACACACGATGTGTATAATCCCTCACGTACCTGCTTACTGTGTCTATTTTCACAACAGGCTACCGAAAAACCGGAAAAACCGAAAAATTCTTTCGCTTGAAACACTGAAAATCACTTTAAAAATCGCTTTTAAAAACTCGCAATGATGCGCAAACGCGTCCGGTCACTTCGAGGTTCTACAAACAACTCCAATTAGAGGGACATCTAAAGCCAATATTAACGTGAGTACCTGCCGACGACGGCCTTACCTCACGGTGCTCAAAAACACAGCGGATCAAATCAATGCGATGATCAGCGCCCCGAAAAATGCAATGCATTATTCAGTACCAATTGGCGTGTGGAATGGACACACTAACCACCTTGGTGAGGTTCGAGGCCTATCTAAAACCTCTGCCGTACTTTGGGTCCGGCACCCGGTTGCAATGCAACTCCACATTGAGTGACAAATATCACTCTCCCCGCATTCGGGTAGTAAACCACAACCACCACGATACTCCCCGAGGGGCCAGTCCGCACGAGTAGGTTGGAGCGAACTCCAAGGGCTCCTACCCCCGTGGTACCAGAATTAAGTCTCCGGTCAGACCTCGTAGTTGAAACTACTACCAGTTGAGCTTCCATACTGCTCTGGACTGGTGACCAGGGGTTGGACCCCATTCTCTCATCCAATACACACACAATACACACACCATTCACACAAAGAAACTATACTTAGTTTCCAGCTAATTGTCTTCGCCGCTTAAACACCTCACGCGCAAACACACCAAATAATTCTAATCGTTCGGCATCCCAACTAGTGGAGATCACACCACTAACATCTAACCGTCCATCAGTCCAACTAATCCCCAAACCCCCAAGGTCCCTAATGTCTGAGTACATCGGGCATTCAGCAATAACATGCACCCAATCCTCAACACGCGCCCCACACATAAAATCCATTCCATCAGAGAGGTGCCTCTGATGCAAAAAAGCATTCAAAGGCCCATGCCCCGTAAATAGGAAACCCAGACTCAGACAGAATCTGAAATCTGGGTTTTCCCCAACAAACCCAACATCCCGAATGTACTCATAAGTCACACGACCGTTAGGACTATTATCCCAACGGTCTTGCCACCTACTCCTAACCCGTTTAACCAAACATAGTTTTTATATTTTACAATAATCCATTATGTTAATTTTTGTATATTTCAATTGCTTTTCAGTATATTGTAATAGTCGTTTGATAACAATCTATAACACTACCTTATGTTCTCAATGAATAATGAGAAATAAAGTACTTTGCGTTCAAAAATCTGTATCTTTATGTTAAGATTCTCTCTAACAACTATACAATATACCATTATCTATTAATTTTTGTATATTTCAATTGTTTTTCAGTATATTGTAATAGTCGTTTGATAACAATCTATAACACTACCTTATGTTCTCAATGAATATTGAGAAATAAAGTACTTTGCGTTCAAAAAAAATGTTTTCTTATATTCAATTAATTTATGAAAATTCTTAAAAAACTGTTAAAAATAATATATATATAACAAGTATAAATAACATAAATATTTATATATTACATATATTATACTAGCTGACCCGGCGAACTTCACCCCGCCCAATTTTTATTTGAAATAGTTAAAACGCTTTTGAACTCTGTTCAAGGCCATTTATTTGTATGGAATGTTAATATATTCAGGGAATAACGTCTCTGATCAGTATAAATATTTTTGGCGAAGTTCGTTCTTTGTTTTGTTGTGTAGCGTGTAAACAAATAAAGAAGATGGCTCTGCAACACGCTAACATGACACATACATACCTATGTATGTACATATGAAACTGTAAAATTTTGAACTTAAACGATAAATCGGTTTGAATCATTCGAATTCTCAGAACGAACATTTCCTTCTTTTTTAGATTTGCTGTGTTGTAGTAAACTATTCACTACAGTGAAATTATTATTTATGAATAAAGACGGAAACCTTAGTATATACATATCTGGTATAAAAATCCACGGGATTGAGATTTGAACTTGAGGTCAAAATTTTTAAAATTATTGATGAAAATTTTCGTAGAGTTGATAATAGGCACAAATTTTCATAAAATTTGTTTTAACAAATAAGTTAATTGTATGTATGTGATTGGCGTTGCAACCGTTTAGCCGGTTATAGCCGAATCGACGATAGTGCGCCACCTCTCTCTCTCCTTCGCAGTTCGGCGCCAGTTGGAGATCCCTAGTTTAACCAGGTCGCTCTCCACCTGGTCCCTCCAACGTAGTGGAGGGCTTTCCCTTCCTCGGCTTCCTCCGGCGGGTACTGCATCGAACACTTTCAGTGCTGGAGTGTTTTCGTCCATTCGGACAACATGACCTAGCCAGCGTAGCCGCTGTCTTTTTATTCGCTGAACTATGTCAATGTCGTCGTATAACTCGTACAGCTCATCGTTCCATCGTCTGGGGTTCTCGTATTTGGGGTTCTTTTGTTGTTTTCATCAATTTTTTATATAATTTTCCTCGCAAATTTATGTATTGTCTGTTATAATTTAAATATTTCAAACATATTTTTATGAATGACATTTGTAAAACATATGTTGCCCATAACGTTGCCATATATCATAATAAAATTTTATAGAAATTAAGCATTGACTGTGAAACGCAAACGACTACTCAGTTTGCAACAATACTTAGCTAAGATTTCATTTAGGCACTTAAGTATGGACTGTGAAACCGGGCATTAGCCATACAAAATTCTATACCTAAATGCAAATAAATGAAATTTTCTTTTTGCATTTAGGAAATACATGCAGAAATCAACTCTGCGATTTCCTAAATTCGTCTGAAATCTCCCAAATTCGAGGAAGATTTACTGGAAAAGAGTGGCAGCATTGCTTATTTGTCTGACCATACATATGTAAATAACTTTATTTATTTCACGGATTGTATGTGATTTTTTCTTAAATTTAGAAAATTGGAAGTCATAGATTCGTATAACTTTACCACAAATAATATAAGCTTCAAACAACGCATTTTCATTTAATGTTTTTATCAAGTGGCAGCTTTTGTTATGACAGCCTAAATCCATGAAAATTTAGAAAGAAATGTAGCGCCATTTACTGTAACATAGCGCACTTAACGCCACCAACTGGTGGATAGCTTTGCTAATAATAAACAAATAATTTGCAATATATAAATAATGCGACTATAAGGAGAGTTATAAACTATCCTATCTTTCAAGTTGGACCAAACTGCACACAGTGATAAAAATTTCATTAAAATCGGTTCAGTCCATCGGAGTCCATCGAAAACAAACAACGTGACACGTGATTTTTATATCTTCTTCTTCTTGACTGGCGTAGACACCGCTTACGCGGTTATAGCCGAGTCCAAAACAGCGCGCCACGCATCTCTCCTTCTGGCAGTTTGGCGCCAAATGGTTATTCCAAGCGAAGCCAGGTCCCTCTCCACCTGGTCCTTCCATCGGAGTGGAGGTCTCCCTCTTCCTCTGCATCGGCGGGTACTGCATCGAATACTTTCAGAGCTGGAGCACCTTCATCCATTCGAACAACATGTCCTAGCCAGCGTAGCCGCTGTTTTTTTATTCGCTGGACTATGTCTATGTCGTCGAATAACACATACAGCTAATCGTTCCATCGTCTGCGGTATTCTCCGTTGCCAATTCTTAAGGGACCATAAATCTTCCGCAAAACCTTTCTCTCGAAAACTCCTAGTGCCGTCTCATCGGATGTTGACATCGTCCGCGCTTCTGCACCGTAATGTAGGACGGGAATGATGAGAGACTTGTAGAGTTTGGTTTTTGTTCGTCGAGAGAGGACTTTACTTTTCAATTGCCTACTTAGTCCATAGTAGCACCTGTTGGCAAGAGTGATTCTGCGTTGGATCTCCAGGCTGACATTGTTATTGCTGTTAATGCTGGTTCCCAGGTAGACGAAATTATCTACAACTTCAAAGTTATGACTGTCAACAGTGACGTGGGAGCCAAGACGCGAATGCGCTGACTGTTTGTTTGACGACAGGAGATATTTCGTCTTGTCCTCGTTCACCACCAGACCCATTTTTACTTGTATGAATTCATAAACTTAGTACCTATATGAAAATTATTTAGTATCTATATGAAAATTATTTAGTATTTCTATGAAAATTATTTACTTGTATGAATTCATACAATAAGTATTAATATGAAAATTATTTACTTGTATGAATTCATACAATTAGTATTTATATGAAAATTAATTAGTACTTATATGCAAATATATCACCATGTGGTGTCGGCTCTTTACAGATGGGGACATCTAAAGCCAATATTAACGTGAGTACCTGCCGACGACGGCCTTACCTCACGGTGCTCAAAAGCACAGCGGATCAAATCAATGCGATGATCAGCGCCCCGAAAAATGCAATGCATTATTCAGTACCAATTGGCGTGTGGAATGGACACACTAACCACCTTGGAGAGGTTCGAGGCCTATCTAAAACCTCTGCCGTACTTTGGGTCCGGCACCCGATTGCAATGCAACTCCACATTGAGTGACAAATATCACTCTCCCCGCATTCGGGTATTAAACCACAACCACCACGATACTCCCCGAGGGGCCAGTCCGCACGAGTAGGTTGGAGCGAGCTCCAAGGGCTCCTACTCCCCGTGGTACCAGAATTAAGTCACCGGTCAGACTTCGTAGTTGAAACTACCACCAGTTGAGCTTCCATACTGCTCTGGACTGGTGACCAGGGGTTGGACCCCATTCTCTCATCCAATACACACACAATACACACACCATTCACACAAAGAAACTATACTTAGTTTCCAGCTAATTGTCTTCGCCGCTTAAACACCTCACGCGCAAACACACCAAATAATTCTAATCGTTCGGCATCCCAACTAGTGGAGATCACACTACTAACATCTAACCGTCCATCAGTCCAACTAATCCCCATACCCCCAAGGTCCCTAATGTCCGAGTACATCGGGCATTCAGCAATAACATGCACCCAATCCTCAACACGCGCCCCACACATACATTCCATTCCATCAGAGAGGTGCCTCTGATGCAAAAAAGCATTCAAAGGCCCATGTCCCGTAAGTAGGAAACCCAGACTCAGACAGAATCTGAAATCTGGGTTTTCCCCAACAAACCCAACATCCCGAATGTACTCATAAGTCACACGACCGTTAGGACTATTATCCCAACGGTCTTGCCACCTACTCCTAACCCTGTCATCTAGACGCCTCCTGCTTCCTAGATATCCCAACCTCTCCACATCATCGTCAGAAATCCATTCATTCCGCAGCAATAACACACTCAAACCCCTCCTCAACCTGAAAGAAACAGCACGCTGTAAAACAATCAGGTCAAGAGGGGGCACACCCAATAAAACCTGCAACGCATCCGTAGAAACGGTGCGACATACAGGCAAACAGGCAAGCATCATGCAACGCTGTATAGAAAGAAGTTTTCGACGACCCGAAACCATCGTAGCCACCTTCCACCATATAGGAGATCCATAAGTGGCACAGGCCACAAACAAACCTCGATATATGGGGCGAACAGCACGACGCCCGAGACACCAATCACTCCGTAAAACGCGCCTGACACTACCAACAATCGCCTGCAGCCGCCGCTTCACATTCACTAAGTGTGGAGTAAAACACATTCTTTCACTCATGGTCAACCCCAGATATTTGACTTGCGTCACATACCTGATGCTGACCCCATTCACACGGACAACCGGTGGACGCCCCGGTGACAGTCTACCCTTTAAGAGCATTGTCACCGTTTTATCCATCGATATGTCAACCCCCACACCCACACCCCAATTATGAGCAATCTCCAACAATTGCCCTCCTACCCTTTCAATCTCAGACCTCGAACAGCCTTCGACCAAAAGAAGTAGGTCATCCGCATACGCACAACACCTGCAGAGTGGTTCGAGCTGCCCAAGCAATGAGTCCATCATGAGGTTCCAAATATATGGACCACAGATGGATCCCTGCGGGCAGCCACGAACCACTCCAATCTCCACACTCCCATTCATACCAACGATAGAGGCTTTCCTGTCCGAAAAGAAGCTCCGCCAGAGACTAATTTCCGAACAGTTAAGTTCCTCTAGCCGTTGAATTACACGATCCCAGATTAGGTAATCAAACGCCCCCTTGAAGTCAACAAATATGCCAAGGACATATTTGTTGGTATTCTCCCTCACAGCATTCTGAACATACATCCAGGCATCTTCTACACTGCGTCCTTTCCTGAACCCATACTGCCTATTCGACCTCAAATCCCGCGTTAGCTCCTGAAGCCGTTCCACCATAACTCTTTCCAGCACTTTTCCAAGCACTGAGACTGATGCCCCGATAAGAACGAGGATCACTCCTGATCATATCAGGAGACTTCAGGAGAGGAACAACCCTGGCACTTTTCCACTCACGTGGAAAATATCCCTCACAAATGCACTTATCATAAATGACCTCCAATTATTCCGGAATGAACTTCCACAAGCATTTGCACATCTCTCCGTTCAGACCATCAAAACCTGGAGACCGTTTAGACCTGACCAGGCCAAAGGCATATCCCAGCTCCCCATCATCTAATGGAGGAACAGGTACCTCATGTGCATGGGGTGCCTGAACCTCAGCCCTGGGAAAGAACGCTCCTAACAGAACCCCAGCACACTCTCTCCACGTTGATAACACAGTGTCACCAACACGAAGAGAGGTGATATCCTCCCTCTTACGACCCCTGCAGATCTTATAGACCTGACCCCAGGGGTCATCCCTATTGTCATTCACAAAACTCCTCCACTCTTCTTCTTTAATTTTCACAATCATATCTTTATATTCATTCATCGCACAACTAAAATCATACCTAATCTGGGATAGCCTATCAGAATTGAACCGCCGAGCACGTTGAGACTTTCGTCTCAACCGCCGGACAGTCCTCCTCTTCAAGGTTAACTCATGCGTCCACCACTTAATTTTTCGAACCCTAAAACTTCCACACTTCCTGAACAATCTGTCATTCACACCCCACGCCAACTCACACAGCCGAGCAATTTGCTCATCCAACTCCAGATCATCAAACACTCTAAGCGGTATTTCTAACACCGCTTCCCTTACACTCTGTCCATATCGGTTCCAGTCAATACCAGAGGTACGCCATCGCCGCAATGGACTCACACACACCAAAGGAGGGGAACGAGGAGCAACCACAATTTGGATCAAATTATGATCACTCAGACCCCACCCTCCTCTAACCTCCCACTTAAAATCAAACACTCTACTTGCTGCCTCATTCATAAGCGTCACGTCAATATCACTCACACCCCTAGGCCTATCAAACGTATACCACTCACTCGGCTCATTCAGAATGTGAAGGCCCTTAGCCAACACCCATTCATTCATTACCTCGCCTCAAACGTGGCTTTGATATCCAGACGAATGTCTGGATACCTTACTAAACCACATCGAGGACGAGGCATTCGCATCCAACCCTAGGACTAATGGGCTACCACTCGCCAGAAGTAGTAACTTATCCATATAGCCCAGGTAGGGCTCTAGGGGCTCGCTAAATTTGCAATACAAACTAGCGACAATCATTCTACCGAACTCCCCCTCTATAGACACACACACCCCCTGTTGTGACGAATCCAAGACTACACAATCGTAGCCGGAATCTTTCACAACTATTGCAGCATTAACCCCAAGGTACGTAAAGACCCTAAAACCTCCAGGAAGACCCCGAACCACACCATTGGTGGCGTAAGGCTCCTGAAGTAAGGCAATGCCACACCCCCCCTCAATCATACAACCCCCCAACTCACACATAACGGCATACGACCTCTGACAATTAAGCTGAAAAATCCCCCCCATCAGTGTCTGGAGAGGGCACGCTCAAAAACGCCACAGTAAATCGGGCAGACAGCTGACATCATAAGATGCCCAGCTGGCCTACCCTTAAATGCGCAGTTGCGACAATTGGGGGCATTGCTACAACCGGCAGCTCTATGTCCTTCTTGACCGCACCGCCTACAAACATCTGATTTGGCCCTACACTCAGCCACTCTATGGTCAAAACCCATACACCGGAAGCAGCCAGCAACTGGGCTATCCGGTCGAACCCTGAAGGAGAACCACTTTATGTAGCACCTTCCCGCCTCCAAAAGGGCGGACATTAATTTGTCCGACCCCTCAAGGACAACTTTGGTGCTACCATCAGCAGCCACCTTCCAGGGCCGACTGACCATCCGCACATCTGACTTTCGTGCCTCAGGGCTGATGTCCTGAAGGTTCAACCGAAAGAGCTCCTCCATGAAGTCATCATGGGGGATTTCGGTGTGAACCCTCTGAACCACAACCCGCGGACCCAACTTCCGGTTCACACTCACATCCAACCCCACCTCCCCGAACTTGGCATTATTCGCCACCTTTTCCCTCTCTAACACAGAGGGGGTGCGAATAACCACCCCACCACCCTTAATCGGCTTCACCTCGTGTACACGCACTCCGAGGGAAGGTCCCACCTCCTTCACGACCTTCTTAATCACCTTCTTAGAGGAGGTGGTCGGGGCCTTGCTTCTCACCACCACCGACCAAGTCTCAACCGGCTTCGGCAATGCCGGAGCAATCGCCTCCAACACAGGCGCTGGAGGCGCACGCACCGACTCAGCCGGAGCCAAACCCACAACCGACCTCTTCGATTGGGGAATAGATCCCCCACAACCCCCCCTGAGAGCGTCAACCTGACCGCGAAGATGGGCATTCTCGGTTACTACCGTCATCAGAAGCGCCTCGTACTTCGAGGCAAGCTCCATCAGCCCCTTCGCAGTAGTGACCTCAAAGTCTTTAACCCCAAACACCAATGCGTTTAATTCCGCCGTCACTGCCTTCATGGCAGCAACATGGCTGATAGCGCCACCCCCAACCACACCACCGTTTTCTCCACCCTCCTTAACAGAGCTAACACTACACTCCTTTGCAGAAGTTAATGCGCTTCTTCCCCTTAATCCTCACTACACCTCCACGCTTGCTGACAATAGGGTGGACAACCACTTCTTCAGCGGTGTCACCAATATCAGCACAACTACTCCCATCCCCTAACATCACCAACGATGGCAATCCTATCCTAACCTTCCAACGCGGCGGGGACCCAACCGAAGGTCCAGTACCTTCATCAGCCGACGAGGTCTCCACTGCTAACGCTAGCTCTTTCCCCTCATTCCCAGCAGGGTGCTTAGCCCTTCTCCTCCGTGAGGGAAGCATGTCTACTTCCGGCCTTTCACCAGGCAGGCTGATCCGCCGGCAAAACACTGGCACAGAAGCCACTCGACCAGACAAGACTTGGAACAGCTGCTCTCAAGACACGTGTGACTGAACGCACTGAAGGAACTAACTATAAGATTAGAATCGTCCAGTAGCTGCTACCACCTAAGCTGTCGATTATTGCGATATCGCAAGGGCACAACTCACAACTCCAGCCAACGGTCTGGAACTGGTCACCCAATAAACCGCCGGACAGAACAAAGTCCCCGTAACGGCTCCAAGCCAACCGATGTGGAGCTGAACCAAATCGCACTGTAGGTCTAAGGTTAACAGCTACGACCGCAGTCTTAACAAAAATCAGCACCTTCAACACTCGGACAGACACCGGTACCCTTTGAACAAAACCTGCCCAATCCCCCTGGAAACAAATGGCAACTCAGTACCAGACACTCAACACAACACTCACTGGCAGAAAAACCAAAAAGCAGAAAAACAACAAACACAGAAAACACTGAGACTCTATGAGAGTCAGCACCCACGCTAGCAATGTGGGTAAACCACGTAAACCCCAAAAGGTACTACCTAACACGCGCCTACACACAAAAACTACTGTGCTCAAAAACACCTGTGCTCGAAAACACCTGTGCTCGAAAACACCTGTGCTCGAAAACAACTGTGCTCGAAAACACCTGTGCTCGAAAACACCTGTGCTCAAAAACACCTGTGCACGAAAACACCTGTGCTCAAAAAACAGCTGTGCTCAAAAAACAACAAACGAAAAACAAATTACGTCACACAAAAAAAAAACACTTGCTCAAACAAATTTTCTTTTCACAAAAACAAATTCAAATTTCCAAAAATACACTCAACTACACGTATATAAATAAACACCTGCCGCAATGTAAACATTTTCAAAAGCCAGCTATGATATGCACACACAAACTAACAAATGAGAAAATCTACATACAATTGTATATATATTCAAACACTTGCAGTAATGTAAAAATACACAAAGCCAACTACAGAAAAAGTATACACGTACTGACAAACTTTATCTACACATACAATCGAACATATATTGAAAATGAAAATTTTTTATGAAAAACACACATATATACACACACGTATATATTAATATACTAATGCGTAAATATATACACAAATACTCAAAATGAATGTACTTACATCCAATGCTGAGGGCTCCCACTCAAAAAACACCAATTCACAAAAAATTCACGACACAGAAAACGCACAGAAAGCAAAACACGTCTGAACAATCTGAAATTCTACAATCGAATGACAGATAGGGACAACGTCCGGTGGGATTAACGTGGGTACCTGCCGACGACGGCCTTACTCCACGGTGCTCAAAAGCACAGCGGATCAAATCAATGCAATGATCAGCGCCCCGAAAATGCTACGCATTATTCGGTACTAATTGGCGTGTGGAATGGACACACTAACCACCTTGGTGGGGTTGGAGGCCTATCTAAAACCTCTGCCGAACTTTGGGTCCGGCACCCGGTTGCACTGCAACTCCACATTGAGTGATCAAAACACTCTTCCCGCAATCGGGTATTAAACCACAACCACCACGATACTCCCCGAGGGGCCAGTCCGCATGAGTAGGTTGGAGCGAACTCCAAGGGCTCCTACTCCCCGTGGTACCAGAATTAAGTCTCCGGTCAGACCTCGTAGTTGAAACTACTACCAGTTGAGCTACCATACTGCTCCGGACTGGTGACCATTTAAGTTAATGGTATAAAAAAATTATACCTCCCCTACCCGATTTACAACTAATTGCCTACGCCGACTGAACAAAACAAACATATCAAACGACCCCACATATACACTCCGGACTTTCGGAAATGTTCCTCTGATGCAAGATTGCATTCAGAGGTCCATGCCCAGTAAGCAAGAAACCCAGACTCATACAGAATCTGAAGTCTGGGTTTTCCTCTACAAACCTAACATCCCGAATGTACTCGTAAGTCACTCGACCGTTAGGGCTATTGTCCCAACGGTCTTGCCACCTACTCCTAACACTATCATATAGAAGCCTTTTGCTCCTTAGATAGCCCTCCCTCGCAACATCCTCATCGGAAATCCAATTCGACAGCAATGAGACACTTAAGCCTCTTCTTAACCTAAATGCAACAGCACGCTGTATAACAATCAGGTCAAGAGGAGGCGCACCTAACAACACCTGTAACGCATCTGTAGAAATGGTGCGACATACAGGCAAACAGGCAACCATCAAACAATGTTGTATGGAGAGAAGTTTTTGGCGACCCCGGGCCTTAGATGCTAATTCCCACCATATAGCGGGTCCATATGTGGCACAGGCCACAAATAAGCCGCGATATATGGTACGAACCGCACGACGTTCGAGACCCCAATCACTCCTTAACACACGTTTGACCTTGCAGACAATTCCTAACAGACGCTCCTCCACGCTAACCAAGTGAGGAGTGAAACACATCCTTTCACCGATGGTCAATCCCAGATATTTGACTTGCGTCACATACCTGATATTGACCCCATTCATTCGGACAATCGGTGGACGAGCCGATGACAGTATGCCTTTTAAGAGCATTGTCACCGTTTTGTGAACCGATATTTCAACCCCCACACCTGTACCCCAATTGTGAACAATTTCTAAAAATCGTTCACCCTTTCGCTCTAACTCCAGCCGTGAACTACCTTCAACTAAGAGAAGGAGGTCGTCTGCATATGCACAACAACCACAAAGTACTTCAAGCTGGCCAAGCAGAGAGTCCATCATTAGGTTCCAAATATATGGACCACAGATGGATCCCTGTGGGCAGCCCCGTTCTACCCCAATATCCACGCTACCATTCATTCTAATTTCCGAACAGTTAAGTTCCTCTAGCCATTGAATCACTCGATCTCAGATTAGGTAATCAAACGCCCCCTTGAAATCAACAAATATACCAAGGACATATTTGTTGGTATTCTCCCTCTCAGCATTCTGAACATACATCCAGGCATCTTCTACACTGCGTCCTTTCCTGAACCCATACTGCTTATTCGACCTCAAATCCCGCGTTAGCTCCTGAAGCCGTTCCACCATAACTCTTTCCAGCACTTTTCCAAGCACTGGAAGGAGACTGATGCTCCGATAAGAACGAGGATCACTCCTGATCTTATCAGGAGACTTCAGGAGAGGAACAACCCTGGCACTTTTCCACTCACGTGGAAAATATCCCTCACAAATGCACTTATCATAAATGACCTCCAAGTATTCCGGAATGAACTTCCACAACCATTTGCACATCTCTCCGTTCAGACCATCAAAACCTGGAGACCGTTTAGACCTGACCAGGCCAAAGGCATATCCCATCTCCCCATCATCTAATGGAGGAACAGGTACCTCATGTGCATGGGGTGCCTGAACCTCAGCCCTGGGAAAGACCGCTCCTAACAGAACCCCAGCACACTCTCTCCACGTTGATAGCACAGTGTCACCAACACGACGAGAGGTGATATCTTCCCTCTTACGACCCCTGCAGATCTTATAGACCTGACCCCAGGGGTCATCCCTATTGTCATTCACAAAACTCCTCCACTCTTCTTCTTTAATTTTCACAATCATATCTTTATATTCATTCATCACACAACTAAAATCATACCTAATCTGGGACAGCCTATCAGAATTGAACCGCCGAGCACGTTGAAACTTTCGTCTCAACCGCCGGACAGTCCTCCTCCTCAATGTTAACTCATGCGTCCACCTCTTAATTTTTCTAACCCTAAAACTTCCACACTTCCTGAACAATCTGTCATTCACACCCCACACCAACTCACACAGCCGATCAATTTGCTCATCCACCTCCAGATCATCAAACACTCTAAGCGGTATTTCTAACACCGCTTCCCTTACACTCTGTCCATATCGGTTCCAGTCAATACCAGAGGTACGCCATCGCCGCAATGGACTCACACACACCAAAGGAGGGGAACGAAGAGCAACCACAATTTGGATCAAATTATGATTACTCAGACCCCACCCTCCTCTAACCTCCCACTTAAAATCAAACACTCTACTTGCTGCCTCATTCATAAGCGTCACGTCAATATCACTCACACCCCTAGGCCCATCAAACGTATACCACTCACTCGGCTCATTCAGAATGTGAAGGCCCTTAGCCAACACCCATTCATTCATTACCTTGCCTCGAACGTGGCTTTGATAGCCAGACGAATGTCTGGATACCTTACTAAACCACATCGAGGACGAGGCATTCGCATCCAACCCTAGGACTAATGGGCTACCACTCGCCAGAAGTAGTAACTTATCCATATAGCCCAGGTAGGGCTCTAGGGGCTCGTTAAATTTGCAATACAAACTAGCGAAAACCATTCTACCGAACTCCCCCTCTATAGACACACACACCCCCTGTTGTGACGAATCCAAGACTACACAATCGTAGCCGGAATCATTCACAACTATTGCAGCATTAACACCAAGGTCCGTAAAGACCCTAAAACCTCCAGGAAGACCCCGAACCACACCATTGGTGGCGTAAGGCTCCTGGAGTAAGGCAATGCCACACCCCCCCTCAATCATACAACCCCCCAACTCACACATAACGGCATACGACCCCTGACAATTAAGCTGAAAAATCCCCCCCATCAGTGTCTGGAGAGGGCACGCTCAACAACGCCACAGTAAATCGGGCAGACAGCTGACATCATAAGATGCCCAGCTGGCCTACCCTTAAATGCACAGTTGCGACAATGGGGGGCATTGCCACAACCGGCAGCTCTATGTCCTTCTTGACCGCACCGCCTACAAACATCTGATTTGGCCCTACACTCAGCCACTCTATGGTCAAAACCCATACACCGGAAGCAGCCAGCAACTGGGCTATCCGGTCGAACCCTGAAGGAGAACCACTTTATGTAGCACCTTCCCGCCTCCAAAAGGGCGGGCTGACCATCCGCACATCTGACTTTCGTGCCTCAGGGCTGATGTTCTGAAGGTTCAACCGAAAGAGCTCCTCCATGAAGTCATCATGGGAGATTTCGGTGTGAACCCCCTGAACCACAACCCGCGGACCCAACTTCCGGTTCACACTCACATCCAACCCCACCTCCCCGAACTTGGCATTATTCGCCACCTTTTCCCTCTCTAAAACAGAGGGGGTGCGAAAAACCACCCCACCACCCTTAATCGGCTTCACCTCATGTACACGCACTCCGAGGGAAGGTCCCACCTCCTTCACAACCTTTTTAATCACCTCCTTAGAGGAGGTGGTCGGGGCCTTGCTTCTCACCACCACCGACCAAGTTTTAACCGGCTTCGGCAATGCCGGAGCAATCACCTCCAACACAGGTGCTGGAGGCGCACGCACCGACTCAGCCGGAGCCAAACTCACAACCAACCTCTTCGATTGGGGAATAGATCCCCCACAACCCCCCCTGAGAGCATCAACCTGACCGCGAAGATGGGCATTCTCGGTTACTACCGTCATCAGGAGCGCCTCGTACTTCGAGGCAAACTCCATCAGCCTCTTCGCGGTAGTGACCTCAAAGTCTTTAACCCCAAACACCAATGCGTTTAATTCAGCAGCCACTGCCTTCATGGCAGCAACATGGCTGATAGCGCCTCCCCCAACCACACCACCATTTTCTCCACCCTCCTTAACAGAGCTAACAGGACACTCCTTTGCAGAAGTACCCTTAATGCGCTTCTTCCCCTTAATCCTCACTACACCTCCACGCTTGCTGACAATAGGGTGGACAACCACTTCTTCAGCGGTGTCACCCATATCAGCACAACTACTCCCATCCACTAACATCACCAACGATGGCGAACCTATCCTAACTTTCCTACGCGGCGGGGACCCAACCGAAGGTCCAGTACCCTCATCAGCCGACGAGGTCTCCACTGCTAACGCAAGCTCTTTCCCCTCATTCCCAGCAGGGTGCTTAGCCCTTCTCCTCCGTGAGGGAAGCATTTCTACTTCCGACCTTTCACCAGGCAAGCTGATCCGCCGGCAAAACACTGGCACAGAAGCCACTCGACCAGACAAGACTTGGAACAGCTGCTCTCAAGACACGACTCCAGCCAACGGTCTGGAACTGGTCACCCAATAAACCGCCGGACAGAACAAAGTCCCCGTAACGGCTCCAAGCCAACCGATGTGGAGCTGAACCAAATCGCACTGTAGGTCTAAGGTTAACAGCTACGAACGCAGTCTAAACAAAACTCAGCACCTTCAACACTCGGACAGACACCGGTACCCTTCGAGCAAAACCTGCCCAATCCCCCCGGAAACAAGTGGCAACTCAGTACCAGACACTCAACACAACACTCACTGGCAGAAAAACCAAAAAGCAGAAAAACAACAAACACAGAAAACACTGAAACTCTATGAGAGTCAGCACCCACGCTAACAATGTGGGTAAACCACGTAAGCCCCAAAAGGTACTACCTAACACGCGCCTACACACAAAAACTACTGTGCTCGAAAACACCTGTGAAAATATACATACATACATGAGAAAATATACATACAATTGTATATATATTCAAACACTTGCAGTAATGAAAAACTAGTCATAGCCAACTACAGAAAAAGTATACACGTAGTAACAAACTTTATCTACACATACAATCGAACATATATTGAAAATGAAATTTTTTTATGAAAAACACACATATATACACACACGTATATATTAATATACTAATGCGTAAATATGTATGCAAATGCGCTAAAAAACTACCACAAATCACAAACTAATACACAAATACTCAAAATGAATGTACTTACATCCAATACTGAGGGCTCCCACACAAAAAACACCAATTCACAAAAAATTCACGACACAGAAAACGCACAGAAACGAAAACACGTCTGAACAATCTGAAATTCTACAATCGAATGACAGATAGGGACAACGTCCGGTGGGATTAACGTGGGTACCTGCCGACGACGGCCTTACTCCACGGTGCTCAAAAGCACAGCGGATCAAATCAATGCGATGATCAGCGCCCCGAAAATGCTACGCATTATTCGGTACCAATTGGCGTGTGGAATGGACACACTAACCACCTTGGTGGGGTTCGAGGCCTATCTAAAACCTCTGCTGTACTTTGGGTCCGGCACCCGGTTGCACTGCAACTCCACATTGAGTGACCAAAGTCACTCTCCCCGCATTTGGGTATTGAACCACAACCACCACGATACTCCCCGAGGGGCCAGTCCGCATGAGGACAGATAGGGACATCTAAAGCCAATATTAACGTGAGTACCTGCCGACCACGGCCTTACCTCACGGGGCTCAAAAGCACAGCGGATCAAATCAATGCGATGATCAGCGCCCCGAAAAATGCAATGCATTATTCAGTACCAATTGGCGTGTGGAATGGACACACTAACCACCTTGGTGGGGTTCGAGACCTATCTAGAACTTCTGCCGTACTTTGGGTCCGGCACCCGGTTGCAATGCAACTCCACATTGAGTGACAAATATCACTCTCCCCGCATTCGGGTATTAAACCACAACCACCACGATACTCCCCGAGGGGCCAGTCCGCACGAGTAGGTTGGAGCGAACTCCAAGGGCTCCTACTCCCCGTGGTACCAGAATTAAGTCTCCGGTCAGACCTCGTAGTTGAAACTACTACCAGTTGAGCTTCCATACTGCTCTGGACTGGTGACCAGGGGTTGGACCCCATTCTCTCATCCAATACACACACAATACACACACCATTCACACAAAGAAACTATACTTAGTTTCCAGCTAATTGTCTTCGCCGCTTAAACACCTCACGCGCAAACACACCAAATAATTCTAATCGTTCGGCATCCCAACTAGTGGAGATCACACCACTAACATCTAACCGTCCATCAGTCCAACTAATCCCCATTCCCCCAAGGTCCCTAATGCCCGAGTACATCGGGCATTCAGCAATAACATGCACCCAATCCTCAACACGCGCCCCACACATACATTCCATTCCATCAGAGAGGTGCCTCTGAATCAAAAAAGCATTCAAAGGCCCATGCCCCGTAAATAGGAAACCCAGACTCAGACAGAATCTGAAATCTGGGTTTTCCCCAACAAACCCAACATCCCGAATGCACTCATAAGTCACACGACCGTTAGGGCTATTATCCCAACGGTCTTGCCACCTACTCCTAACCCTGTCATCTAGAAGCCACTTGCTTCCTAGGAAGCAATATATATTTTATTTTTTTCAATACATAATAATATAAAATACTTAATCCAAATTATTACTATTAAACTTAATTAATAATGTTAAACTTAGATTTTTCTTCTTATTATCTATATATATAAAATTAAGTGGCAAAACTTCCTGTTCGCATACTCCTCCTAGACGGCTTACCCGATTTCAATGAAATTTTCAGGGGTGATTGGGGTCTGTGTGGAGGGTGCACATAAGAAATTTAATGTGTGTATCAGTGCACGTTTTGCAAAAAAAAAAAATGAATTTGCAAGAACATTACTATATTCCGAAATACCACAATATTTCACTTGGAATGCTTCATTGAATACATTTCAACGACGAAAGCAAGGGGAGCGTGTTGACGGTTAGCCAAAGGTCCGTAAAACCGATGCCATAGGACGAATTTAAACCATCCATCCGAACATCGTCTTTCAACGTGCGCGGACCAAGATCATTTGATGATTTGAAAACTGTTGACAGTCAGTTGTGTGCGACGTATCGTGAAGCGATTGCAATTGTTAGAAGATGATATGCATTGGGACACCGCCATAATAATATCTACATGCCTTCCAAAAGTCAAATCCGCAAGAACTATGGAATAAGTACAAAGACTGCATGACCGAGGACTTATTAATTTTGGCGCGAAATCGAGCATCGGACGCAGACTTGCTATATACATTACAAATGTATAATGATGCTTTGATATTGGTTGAAGATCTGTGCCTTACAATTGCGAATAAGGCATTAGCGCAACTTGGCATAACTGCGCCCAATCGTTCAGCGATTGATATGCTTGACCATGAGCTTCAATGTGAACAACAAAACGATTGCAATGAATTGTGTGCTTTCATACAAGCTAACATTACCAAATTGAATATTCAGCAGAAAATGCTTATGATAAGATTATACGAGCGGTTGACAATAACGCCGGTGGATTCTACTTTCTGGATGCGCCCGGTGGTATAGGGAAAACGTTTCTGATCTCTTTGATTCTTGCTACTATACGGTCACAGCAGAAAATTGCGCTGGCAATTGCTTCGTCAGGCATCGCTGCTATTCTACTTGATGGCGGCCGAACAGCACATTCTGCGTTGAAATTACCGTTGAACATCCAAGTCGTGGAAACACCAACGTGCAACATATCGAGGAATTCAGCAATGACAAAAGTTTTGCGAGGAGCTGGAATAGTTCTATGGGATGAGTGCCCAATGGCTAACAAAAAGTCATTAGAAGCTTTCAATAGAACAATGCAAGATTTACGCCAAAAGCAATAACTTTTTGGCGGAGCATTAGTCTTATTATCTGGCGATTTTCGGCAAACTTTGCCAGTCATTCCTCGATCAACTCCTGCCGACGAAATAAACGCATGTTTAAAATCGTCAGTTTTGTGGAGACATGTTCAAAGGCTGACTCTTACCATCAACATGCGAGTCCAATTGCAAAACGATCGATCCGCAGCGGCGTTTTCGAAGCAGTTGTTGGACGTTGGCGAAGGCAAAATACCAATCGATGATACCGGTTTGAACACATTGCCGAACAACTTTTGTACACTTTTACAATCGAAAGAAGAATTGATTGAAAGTGTATTTCCGAATATTGTTCAACACTATCAAAGCCACGATTATTTAAGTGAATGCGCAATATTGGCACCGAAAAATGTACACATCAACGAAATCAATTTTGCCATTCAATAAAAACTGCCAGGAGAAGCTACAACATATACATCGATTGATAGCGTTTTGAATCAAGATGAAATAGTCAATTATCCAACAGAATTCTTGAATTCTTTGGATCCCCCGGTCTGCCACCGCATAGTTTGGTCCTGAAAGTCGGTTCACCCATTATACTTCTACGACATCGAAGGATCAAAAAGCAACGTCGCTATGAACGCTTGGCCGCCACAAGCCAGTTATCCCTGTGGTAACTTTTCTGACACCTCTTGTTAAAAACTCTTTAAACCAAAAGAATCGATAGGCCGAGCTTTTGTTGTCTCTGTGTGTACTGAACACCGAGATCAAGTCAGCATTTGCCCTTTTGCTCTATGTGTGGTTTCTGTCCGCACTGAGCTGGCCTTGGGACACCTCCGTTATTATTTGAGAGATGTACCGCCCCAGTCAAACTCCCCACCTGACAATGTCCTTGAATTGGATCATACCTGAGTGTTGGAGTTATACCAAATTTTAATTATAACAATAACACCGAAATGCTATCATTTCATTAAAATATGTTTACAATTATATAACAAACTCGTGGTACTTTGATCAAGAAGCTTGCATCAAAACCCAATACCATAAGATATATAAATATACCCATATAATGGCTAAGCAATGATACACGTTCCACTTAATCAAGTAAGTAAGGAAACAATAAGAGTAGTGGTATTTCATTGTTGATACATAACCGAAATTATATATCTCCCACTTATGCTACACCTCTTATGTCTCCTTACACTGCCAGACTAGAGTCAAGCTCAACAGGGTCTTCTTTCCCCGTTAATTATTCCAAGCCCGTTCCCTTGGCTGTGGTTTCGCTAGACAGTAGATAGGGACATCTAAAGCCAATATTAACGTGAGTACCTGCCGACCACGGCCTTACCTCACGGTGCTCAAAAGCACAGCGGATCAAATCAATGCGATGATCAGCGCCCCGAAAAATGCAATGCATTATTCAGTACCAATTGGCGTGTGGAATGGACACACTAACCACCTTGGTGGGGTTCGAGGCCTATCTAAAACCTCTGCCGTATTTTGGGTCCGGCACCCGGTTGCAATGCAACTCCACATTGAGTGACAAATATCACTCTCCCCGCATTCGGGTATTAAACCACAACCACCACGATACTCCCCGAGGGGCCAGTCCGCACGAGTAGGTTGGAGCGAACACCAAAGGCTCCTACTCCCCGTGGTACCAGAATTAAGTCTCCGGTCAGACCTCGTAGCCAAAAAACTACTACCAGTTGAGCTTCCATACTGCTCTGGACTGGTGACCAGGGGTTGGACCCCATTCTCTCATCCAATACACACACAATACACACACCATTCACACAAAAAAACTATACTTAGTTTCCAGCTAATTGTCTTCGCCGCTTAAACACCTCACGCGCAAACACACCAAATAATTATAATCGTTCGGCATCCCAACTAGTGGAGATCACACCACTAACATCTAACCGTCCATCAGTCCAACTAATCCCCATACCCCCAAGGTCCCTAATGTCCGAGTACATCGGGCATTCAGCAATAACATGCACCCAATCCTCAACACGCGCCCCACACATACATTCCATTCCATCAGAGAGGTGCCTCTGATGCAAAAAAGCATTCAAAGGCCCATGCCCCGTAAGTAGGAAACCCAGACTCAGACAGAATCTGAAATCTGGGGTTTTCCCCAACAAACCCAACATCCCGAATGTACTCATAAGTCACACGACCGTTAGGACTATTATCCCAACGGTCTTGCCACCTACTCCTAACTCTGTCATCTAGAAGCCTCTTGCTTCCTAGATATCCCAACCTCTCCACATCATCGTCAGAAATCCATTCATTCCGCAGCAATAACACACTCAAACCCCTCCTCAACCTGAAAGAAACAGCACGCTGTAAAACAATCAGGTCAAGAGGGGGCACACCCAATAAAACCTGCAACGCATCCGTAGAAACGGTGCGACATACAGGCAAACAGGCAAGCATCATGCAACGCTGTATAGAAAGAAGTTTTCGATGACCCGAAACCATCGTAGCCACCTTCCACCATATAGGAGATCCATAAGTGGCACAGGCCACAAACAAACCTCGAAATATGGAGCGAACAGCACGACGCCCGAGACCCCGATCACTCCGTAAAACGCGCCTGACACTACCTACAATCGCCTGCAGCCGCCGCTTCACATTCACTAAGTGTGGAGTAAAACACATTCTTTCACTCATGGTCAACCCCAGATATTTGACTTGCGTCACATACCTGATGCTGACCCCATTCACACGGACAACCGGTGGACGCCCCGGTGACAGTCTACCCTTTAAGAGCATTGTCACCGTTTTATCCATCGATATGTCAACCCCCACACCCACACCCCAATTATGAGCAATCTCCAACAATTGCCCTCCTACCCTTTCAATCTCAGACCTCGAACAGCCTTCGACCAAAAGAAGTAGGTCATCCGCATACGCACAACACCTGCAGAGTGGTTCGAGCTGTCCAAGCAATGAATCCATCATGAGGTTCCAAATATATGGACCACAGATGGATCCCTGCGGGCAGCCACGAACCACTCCAATCTCCACACTCCCATTCATACCAAAAATAGAGGCTTTCCTGTCCGAAAAGAAGCTCCGCCAGAGACTAATTGCCGAACAGTTAAGTTCCTCTAGCCGTTGAATCACTCGATCCCAGATTAGGTAATCAAACGCCCCCTTGAAGTCAACAAATATGCCAAGGACATGATTGGTATTCTCCCTCACAGCATTCTGAACATACATCCAGGCATCTTCTACACTGCGTCCTTTCCTGAACCCATACTGCCTATTCGACCTCAAATCCCGCGTTAGCTCCTGAAGCCGTTCCACCATAACTCTTTCCAGCACTTTTCCAAGCACTGAAAGGAGACTGATGCCCCGATAAGAACGAGGTTCACTCCTGATCATATCAGGAGACTTCAGGAGAGGAACAACCCTGGCACTTTTCCACTCACGTGGAAAATATCCCTCACAAATGCACTTATCATAAATGACCTCCAAGTATTCCGGAATGAACTTCCACAAGCATTTGCACATCTCTCCGTTCAGACCATCAAAACCTGGAGACCGTTTAGACCTGACCAGGCCAAAGGCATATCCCAGCTCCCCATCATCTAATGGAGGAACAGGTACCTCATGTGCATGGGGTGCCTGAACCTCAGCCCTGGGAAAGAACGCTCCTAACAGAACCCCAGCACACTCTCTCCACGTTAATAACACAGTGTCACCAACACGAAGAGAGGTGATATCCTCCCTCTTACGACCCCTGCAGATCTTATAGACCTGACCCCAGGGGTCATCCCTATTGTCATTCACAAAACTCCTCCACTCTTCTTCTTTAATTTTCACAATCATATCTTTATATTCATTCATCGCACAACTAAAATCATACCTAATCTGGGATAGCCTATCAGAATTGAACCGCCGAGCACGTTGAGACTTTCGTCTCAACCGCCGGACAGTCCTCCTCTTCAAGGTTAACTCATGCGTCCACCACTTAATTTTTCTAACCCTAAAACTTCCACACTTCCTGAACAATCTGTCATTCACACCCCACACCAACTCACACAGCCGAGCAATTTGCTCATCCACCTCCAGATCATCAAACACTCTAAGCGGTATTTCTAACACCGCTTCCCTTACACTCTGTCCATATCGGTTCCAGTCAATACCAGAGGTACGCCATCGCTGCAATGGACTCACACACACCAAAGGAGGGGAACGAGGAGCAACCACAATTTGGATCAAATTATGATCACTCAGACCCCACCCTCCTCTAACCTCCCACATAAAATCAAACACTCTACTTGCTGCCTCACGTCAATATCACTCACACCCCTAGGCCCTTCAAACGTACACATATCACTCTGCTCATTCAGAATGTGAAGGCTCTTAGCCAACACCCATTCATTCATTACCTCGCCTCGAACGTGGCTTTGATATCCAGACGAATGTCTGGATACCTTACTAAACCACATCGAGGACGAGGCATTCGCATCCAACCCTAGGACTAATGGGCTACCACTCGCCAGAAGTAGTAACATATCCATATAGCCCAGGTAGGGCTCTAGGGGCTCGCTAAATTTGCAATACAAACTAGCGACAATCATTCTACCGAACTCCCCCTCTATAGACACACACACCTGTTGTGACGAATCCAAGACTACACAATCATAGCCGGAATCATTCACAACTATTGCAGCATTAACCCCAAGGTCCGTAAAGACCCTAAAACCTCCAGGAAGACCCCGAACCACATCATTGGTGGCGTAAGGCTCCCGAAGTAAGGCAATGCCACACACACCCCCCCCGCCCCCCCCCCCCCCCCGCTCAATCATACAACCCCCCAACTCACACATAACGGCATACGACCCCTGACAATTAAGCTGAAAAATCCCCCCCATCAGTGTCTGGAGAGGGCACGCTCAACAACGTCACAGTAAATCGGGCAGACAGCTGACATCATAACATGCCCAGCTGGCCTACCCTTAAATGCACAGTTGCGACAATGGGGGGCATTGCCACAACCGGCAGCTCTATGTCCTTCTTGACCGCACCGCCTACAAACAACTGATTTGGCCCTACACTCAGCCACTCTATGGTCAAAACCCATACACCGGAAGCAGCCAGCAACTGGGCTATCCGGTCGAACCCTTGAAGGAGAACCACTTTATGTAGCACCTTCCCGCCTCCAAAAGGAGTAGATAGGGACATCTAAAGCCAATATTAACGTGAGTACCTGCCGACGACGGCCTTACCTCACGGTGCTCAAAAGCACAGCGGATCAAATCAATGCGTTGATCAGCGCCCCGAAAAATGCAATGCATTATTCAGTACCAATTGGCGTGTGGAATGGACACCATAACCACCTTGGTGAGGTTCGAGGCCTATCTAAAACCTCTGCCGTACTTTGGGTCCGGCACCCGGTTGCAATGCAACTCCACATTGAGTGACAAATATCACTCTCCCCGCATTCGGGTATTAAACCACAACCACCACGATACTCCCCGAGGGGCCAGTCCGCACGAGTAGGTTGGAGCGAACTCCAAGGGCTCCTACTCCCCGTGGTACCAGAATTAAGTCTCCGGTCAGACCTCGTAGTTGAAACTACTACCAGTTGAGCTTCCATACTGCTCTGGACTGGTGACCAGGGGTTGGACCCCATTCTCTCATCCAATACACACACAATACACACACCATTCACACAAAGAAACTATACTTAGTTTCCAGCTAATTGTCTTCGCCGCTTAAACACCTCACGCGCAAACACACCAAATAATTCTAATCGTTCGGCATCCCAACTAGTGGAGATCACACCACTAACATCTAACCGTCCATCAGTCCAACTAATCCCCATACCCCCAAGGTCCCTAATGTCCGAGTACATCGGGCATTCAGCAATAACATGCACCCAATCCTCAACACGCGCCCCACACATACATTCCATTCCATCAGAGAGGTGCCTCTGATGCAAAAAAGCATTCAAAGGCCCATGCCCCGTAAGTAGGAAACCCAGACTCAGACAGAATCTGAAATCTGGGTTTTCCCCAACAAACCCAACATCCCGAATGTACTCATAAGTCACACGACCGTTAGGACTATTATCCCAACGGTCTTGCCACCTACTCCTAACTCTGTCATCTAGAAGCCTCTTGCTTCCTAGATATCCCAACCTCTCCACATCATCGTCAGAAATCCATTCATTCCGCAGCAATAACACACTCAAACCCCTCCTCAACCTGAAAGAAACAGCACGCTGTAAAACAATCAGGTCAAGAGGGGGCACATCCAATAAAACCTGCAACGCATCCGTAGAAACGGTGCGACATACAGGCAAACAGGCAAGCATCATGCAACGCTGTATAGAAAGAAGTTTTCGATGACCCGAAACCATCGTAGCCACCTTCCACCATATAGGAGATCCATAAGTGGCACAGGCCACAAACAAACCTCGAAATATGGAGCGAACAGCACGACGACCGAGACCCCAATCACTCCGTAAAACGCGCCTGACACTACCAACAATCGCCTGCAGCCGCCGCTTCACATTCACTAAGTGTGGAGTAAAACACATTCTTTCACTCATGGTCAACCCCAGATATTTGACTTGCGTCACATACCTGATGCTGACCCCATTCACACGGACAACCGGTGGACGCCCCGGTGACAGTCTACCCTTTAAGAGCATTGTCACCGTTTTATCCATCGATATGTCAACCCCCATACCCACACCCCAATTATGAGCAATCTCCAACAATTGCCCTCCTACCCTTTCAATCTCAGACCTCGAACAGCCTTCGACTAAAAGAAGCAGGTCATCCGCATACGCACAACACCTGCAGAGTATTTCGAGCTGCCCAAGCAGTGAGTCCATCATGAGGTTCCAAATATATGGACCACAGATGGATCCCTGCGGGCAGCCACGAACCACTCCAATCTCCACACTCCCATTCATACCAACGATAGAGGCTTTCCTGTCCGAAAAGAAGCTCCGCCAGAGACTAATTTCCGAACAGTTAAGTTCCTCTAGCCGTTGAATCACTCGATCTCAGATTAGGTAATCAAACGCCCCCTTGAAATCAACAAATATACCAAGGACATATTTGTTGGTATTCTCCCTCACAGCATTCTGAACATACATCCAGGCATCTTCTACACTGCGTCCTTTCCTGAACCCATACTGCCTATTCGACCTCAAGTCCCGCGTTAGCTCCTGAAGCCGTTCCACCATAACTCTTTCCAGCACTTTTCCAAGCACTGGAAGGAGACTGATGCCCCGATAAGAACGAGGATCACTCCTGATCTTATCAGGAGACTTCAGGAGAGGAACAACCCTGGCACTTTTCCACTCACGTGGAAAATATCCCTCACAAATGCACTTATCATAAATGACCTCCAAGTATTCCGGAATGAACTTCCACAAGCATTTGCACATCTCTCCGTTCAGACCATCAAAACCTGGAGACCGTTTAGACCTGACCAGGCCAAAGGCATATCCCAGCTCCCCATCATCTAATGGAGGAACAGGTACCTCATGTGCATGGGGTGCCTGAACCTCAGCCCTGGGAAAGAACGCTCCTAACAGAACCCCAGCACACTCTCTCCACGTTGATAACACAGTGTCACCAACACGAAGAGAGGTGATATCCTCCCTCTTACGACCCCTGCAGATCTTATAGACCTGACCCCAGGGGTCATCCCTATTGTCATTCACAAAACTCCTCCACCCTTCTTCTTTAATTTTCACAATCATATCTTTATATTCATTCATCGCACAACTAAAATCATACCTAAACTGGGACAGCCTGTCAGAATTGAACCGCCGAGCACGTTGAAACTTTCGTCTCAACCGCCGGACAGTCCTCCTCTTCAAGGTTAACTCATGCGTCCACCACTTAATTTTTCTAACCCTAAAACTTCCACACTTCCTGAACAATCTGTCATTCACACCCCACACCAACTCACACAGCCGAGCAATTTGCTCATCCACTTCCAGATCATCAAACACTCTAAGCGGTATTTCTAACACCGCTTCCCTTACACTCTGTCCATATCGGTTCCAGTCAATACCAGAGGTACGCCATCGCCGCAATGGACTCACACACACCAAAGGAGGGGAACGAGGAGCAACCACAATTTGGATCAAATTATGATCACTCAGACCCCACCCTCCTCTAACCTCCCACTTAAAATCAAAAACTCTACTTGCTGCCTCATTCATAAGCGTCACGTCAATATCACTCACACCCCTAGGCCCATCAAACGTATACCACTCACTCGGCTCATTCAGAATGTGAAGGCCCTTAGCCAACACCCATTCATTCATTACCTCGCCTCGAACGTGGCTTTGATATCCAGACGAATGTCTGGATACCTTACTAAACCACATCGAGGACGAGGCATTCGCATCCAACCCTAGGACTAATGGGCTACCACTCGCCAGAAGTAGTAACTTATCCATATAGCCCAGGTAGGGCTCTAGGGGCTCGCTAAATTTGCAATACAAACTAGCGACAATCATTCTACCGAACTCCCCCTCTATAGACACACACACCCCCTGTTGTGACGAATCCAAGACTACACAATCGTAGCCGGAATCATTCACAACTATTGCAGCATTAACCCCAAGGTCCGTAAAGACCCTAAAACCTCCAGGAAGACCCCGAACCACACCATTGGTGGCGTAAGGCTCCTGAAGTAAGGCAATGCCACACCCCCCCTCAATCATACAACCCCCCAACTCACACATAACGGCATACGACCCCTGACAATTAAGCTGAAAACCCCCCCCCATCAGTGTCTGGAGAGGGCACGCTCAACAACGCCACAGTAAATCGGACAAACAGCTGACATCATAAGATGCCCAGCTGGCCTACCCTTAAATGCACAGTTGCGACAATGAGGGGCATTACCACAACCGGCAGCTCTATGTCCTTCTTGACCGCACCGCCTACAAACATCTGATTTGGCCCTACACTCAGCCACTCTATGGTCAAAACCCATACACCGGAAGCAGCCAGCAACTGGGCTATCCGGTCGAACCCTGAAGGAGAACCACTTTATGTAGCATCTTACCGCCTCCAAAAGGGCGGACATTAATTTGTCCGACCCCTCAAGGACAACGTTGGTGCTACCATCAGCAGCCACCTTCCAGGGCCGACTGACCATCCGCACATCTGACTTTCGTGCCTCAGGGCTGATGTCCTGAAGGTTCAACCGAAAGAGCTCCTCCATGAAGTCATCATGGGAGATTTCGGTGTGAACCCCCTGAACCACAACCCGCGGACCCAACTTCCGGTTCACACTCACATCCAACCCCACCTCCCCGAACTTGGCATTATTCGCCACCTTTTCCCTCTCTAAAACAGAGGGGGTGCGAATAACCACCCCACCACCCTTAATCGGCTTCACCTCGTGTACACGCACTCCGAGGGAAGGTCCCACCTCCTTCACGACCTTCTTAATCACCTCCTTAGAGGAGGTGGCAGGGGCCTTGCTTCTCACCACCACCGACCAAGTCTCAACCGGCTTCGGCAATGCCGGAGCAATCGCCTCCAACACTGGCGCTGGAGGCGCACGCACCGACTCTGCCGGAGCCAAACCCACAACCGACCTCTTCGATTGGGGAATAGATCCCCCACAACCCCCCCTGAGAGCGTCAACCTGACCGCGAAGATGGGCATTCTCGGTTACTACCGTCATCAGAAGCGCCTCGTACTTCGAGGCAAGCTCCATCAGCCCCTTCGCAGTAGTGACCTCAAAGTCTACAACCCCAAACACCAATGCGTTTAATTCCGCCGTCACTGCCTTCATGGCAGCAACATGGCTAATAGCGCCTCCCACAACCACACCACCATTTTCTCCACCCTCCTTAACAGCGCTAACAGGACACTCCTTTGCAGAAGTACCCTTAATGCGCTTCTTCCCCTTAATCCTTACTACACCTCCACGCTTGCTAACAATAGGGTGGACAACCACTTCTTCAGCGGTGTCACCCATATCAGCACAACTACTCCCATCCCCTAACATCACCAACGATGGCAATCCTATCCTAACCTTCCAACGCGGCGGGGACCCAACCGAAGGTCCAGTACCTTCATCAGCCGACGAGGTCTCCACTGCTAACGCTAGCTCTTTCCCCTCATTCCCAGCAGGGTGCTTAGCCCTTCTCCTCCGTGAGGGAAGCATTTCTACTTCCGGCCTTTCACCAGGCAGGCTGATCCGCCGGCAAAACACTGGCACAGAAGCCACTCGACCAGACAAGACTTGGAACAGCTGCTCTCAAGACACGTGTGACTGAACGCACTGAAGGAACTAACTATAAGAATAGAATCGTCCAGTAGCTGCTACCACCTAAGCAGTCGATTATTGCGATATCGCAAGGGCACAACCCACAACTCCAGCCAGCGGTCTGGAACTGCGTAACTAATGCGTAAATATATACACAAATACTCAAAATGAATGTACTTACATCCAATGCTGAGGGTTCCCACACAAAAAACACCAATTCACAAAAAATTCACGACACAGAAAACGCACAGAAAGCAAAACACGTCTGAACAATCTGAAATTCTACAATCGAATGACAGATAGGGACAACGTCCGGTGGGATTAACGTGGGTACCTGCCGACGACGGCCTTACTCCACGGTGCTCAAAAGCACAGCGGATCAAATCAATGCAATGATCAGCGCCCCGAAAATGCTACGCATTATTCAGTACCAATTGGCGTGTGGAATGGACACACTAACCACCTTGGTGGGGTTGGAGGCCTATCTAAAACCTCTGCCGAACTTTGGGTCCGGCACCCGGTTGCAGTGCAACTCCACATTGAGTGATCAAAACACTCTTCCCGCAATCGGGTGTTAAACCACAACCACCACGATACTCCCCGAGGGGCCAGTCCGCATGAGTAGGTTGGAGCGAACTCCAAGGGCTCCTACTCCCCGTGGTACCAGAATTAAGTCTCCGGTCAGACCTCGTAGTTGAAACTACTACCAGTTGAGCTACCATACTGCTCCGGACTGGTGACCATTTAAGTTAATGGTATAAAAAATTATACCTCCCCTACCCGATTTACAACTAATTGCTTACGCCGACTGAACAAAGCACGTGCAAACCTATCAAACGACCCTAAATGTTCGGCATTCCGACTATCCGAGATCACACCACAAACATCTAGCTGTCCATCAGTCAAGCTAATCCCCATACCCCCAAGGTCCCTAATGTCCGAGTACATCGGGCATTCCGTTATGACATGCATCCAGTCCTCAGAGAGTGCCCCACATATACACTCCGGACTTTCGGAAATGTTCCTCTGATGCAAGATTGCATTCAGAGGTCCATGCCCAGTAAGCAAGAAACCCAGACTCATACAGAATCTGAAGTCTGGGTTTTCCTCTACAAACCTAACATCCCGAATGTACTCGTAAGTCACTCGACCGTTAGGGCTATTGTCCCAACGGTCTTGCCACCTACTCCTAACACTATCATATAGAAGCCTTTTGCTCCTTAGATAGCCCTCCCTCGCAACATCCTCATCGGAAATCCAATTCGACAGCAATGAGACACTTAAGCCTCTTCTTAACCTAAATGCAACAGCACGCTGTATAACAATCAGGTCAAGAGGAGGCGCACCTAACAACACCTGTAACGCATCTGTAGAAATGGTGCGACATACAGGCAAACAGGCAACCATCAAACAACGTTGTATGGAGAGAAGTTTTTGGCGACCCCGGGCCTTAGATGCTAATTCCCACAATATAGCTTCTCCATACGTGGCACAGGCCACAAATAAGCCGCGATATATGGTACGAACCAATTGGTAGTAGTACCAATTGGTAGTAGTAGATAGGGACATCTAAAGCCAATATTAACGTGAGTACCTGCCGACGACGGCCTTACCTCACGGTGCTCAAAAGCACAGCGGATCAAATCAATGCGATGATCAGCGCCCCGAAAAATGCAAAGCATTATTCAGTACCAATTGGCGTGTGGAATGGACACACTAACCACCTTGGTGAGGTTCGGGGCCTATCTAAAACCTCTGCCGTACTTTGGGTCCGGCACCCGGTTGCAGTGCAACTCCACATTGAGTGACAAATGTCACTCTCCCCGCATTCGGGTATTAAACCACAACCACCACGATACTCCCCGAGGGGCCAGTCCGCACGAGTAGGTTGGAGCGAACTCCAAGGGCTCCTACTCCCCGTGGTACCAGAATTAAGTCTCCGGTCAGACCTCGTAGTTGAAACTACTACCAGTTGAGCTTCCATACTGCTCTGGACTGGTGACCAGGGGTTGGACCCCATTCTCTCATCCAATACACACACAATACACACACCATTCACACAAAGAAACTATACTTAGTTTCCAGCTAATTGTCTTCGCCGCTTAAACACCTCACGCGCAAACACACCAAATAATTCTAATCGTTCGGCATCCCAACTAGTGGAGATCACACCACTAACATCTAACCGTCCATCAGTCCAACTAATCCCCATACCCCCAAGGTCCCTAATGTCCGAGTACATCGGGCATTCAGCAATAACATGCACCCAATCCTCAACACGCGCCCCACACATACATTCCATTCCATCAGAGAGGCGCCTCTGATGCAAAAAAGCATTCAAAGGCCCATGCCCCGTAAGTAGGAAACCCAGACTCAGACAGAATCTGAAATCTGGGTTTTCCCCAACAAACCCAACATCCCGAATGTACTCATAAGTCACACGACCGTTAGGACTATTATCCCAACGGTCTTGCCACCTACTCCTAACCCTGTCATCTAGAAGCCTCTTGCTTCCTAGATATCCCAACCTCTCCACATCATCGTCAGAAATCCATTCATTCCGCAGCAATAACACACTCAAACCCCTCCTCAACCTGAAAGAAACAGCACGCTGTAAAACAATCAGGTCAAGAGGGGGCACACCCAATAAAACCTGCAACGCATCCGTAGAAACGGTGCGACATACAGGCAAACAGGCAAGCATCATGCAACGCTGTATAGAAAGAAGTTTTCGATGACCCGAAACCATCGTAGCCACCTTCCACCATATAGGAGATCCATAAGTGGCACAGGCCACAAACAAACCTCGATATATGGAGCGAACAGCACGACGCCCGAGACCCCAATCACTCCGTAAAACGCGCCTGACACTACCAACAATCGCCTGCAGCCGCCGCTTCACATTCACTAAGTGTGGAGTAAAACACATTCTTTCACTCATGGTCAACCCCAGATATTTGACTTGCGTCACATACCTGATGCTGACCCCATTCACACGGACAACCGGTGGACGCCCCGGTGACAGTCTACCCTTTAAGAGCATAGTCACCGTTTTATCCATCGATATGTCAACCCCCACACCCACACCCCAATTATGAGCAATCTCCAACAATTGCCCTCCTACCCTTTCAATCTCAGACCTCGAACAGCCTTCAACTAAAAGAAGCAGGTCATCCGCATACGCACAACACCTGCAGAGTGGTTCGAGCTGCCCAAGCAGTGAGTCCATCATGAGGTTCCAAATATATGGACCACATATGGATCCCTGCGGGCAGCCACGAACCACTCCAATCTCCACACTCCCATTCATACCAACGATAGAGGCTTTCCTGTCCGAAAAGAAGCTCCGCCAGAGACTAATTTCCGAACAGTTAAGTTCCTCTAGCCGTTGAATCACACGATCCCAGATTAGGTAATCAAACGCCCCCTTGAAGTCAACAAATATGCCAAGGACATATTTGTTGGTATTCTCCCTCACAGCATTCTGAACATGCATCCAGGCATCTTCTACACTGCGTCCTTTCCTGAACCCATACTGCCTATTCGACCTCAAATCCCGCGTTAGCTCCTGAAGCCGTTCCACCATAACTCTTTCCAGCACTTTTCCAAGCACTGGAAGGAGACTGATGCCCCGATAAGAACGAGGATCACTCCTGATCTATCAGGAGACTTCAGGAGAGGAACAACCCTGGCACTTTTCCACTCACGTGGAAAATATCCCTCACAAATGCACTTATCATAAATGACCTCCAAGTATTCCGGAATGAACTTCCACAAGCATTTGCACATCTCTCCGTTCAGACCATCAAAACCTGGAGACCGTTTAGACCTGACCAGGCCAAAGGCATATCCCAGCTCCCCATCATCTAATGGAGGAACAGGTACCTCATGTGCATGGGGTGCCTGAACCTCAGCCCTGGGAAAGAACGCTCCTAACAGAACCCCAGCACACTCTCTCCACGTTGATAACACAGTGTCACCAACACGAAGAGAGGTGATATCCTCCCTCTTACGACCCCTGCAGATCTTATAGACCTGACCCCAGGGGTCATCCCTATTGTCATTCACAAAACTCCTCCACTCTTCTTCTTTAATTTTCACAATCATATCTTTATATTCATTCATCGCACAACTAAAATCATACCTAAACTGGGACAGCCTGTCAGAATTGAACCGCCGAGCACGTTGAAACTTTCGTCTCAACCGCCGGACAGTCCTCCTCTTCAAGGTTAACTCATGCGTCCACCACTTAATTTTTCTTACCCTAAAACTTCCACACTTCCTGAACAATCTGTCATTCACACCCCACACCAACTCACACAGCCGAGCAATTTGCTCATCCACTTCCAGATCATCAAACACTCTAAGCGGTATTTCTAACACCGCTTCCCTTACACTCTGTCCATATCGGTTCCAGTCAATACCAGAGGTACGCCATCGCCGCAATGGACTCACACACACCAAAGGAGGGGAACGAGGAGCAACCACAATTTGGATCAAATTATGATCACTCAGACCCCACCCTCCTCTAACCTCCCATTTAAAATCAAACACTCTACTTGCTGCCTCATTCATAAGCGTCACGTCAATATCACTCACACCCCTAGGCCCATCAAACGTATACCACTCACTCGGCTCATTCAGAATGTGAAGGCCCTTAGCCAACACCCATTCATTCATTACCTCGCCTCGAACGTGGCTTTGATATCCAGACGAATGTCTAGATACCTTACTAAACCACATCGCAAAAACCGCATCCAACCCTAGGACTAATGGGCTACCACTCGCCAGAAGTAGTAACTTATCCATATAGCCCAGGTAGGGCTCTAGGGGCTCGCTAAATTTGCAATACAAACTAGCGACAATCATTCTACCGAACTCCCCCTCTATAGACACACACACCCCCTGTTGTGACGAATCCAAGACTACACAATCGTAGCCGGAATCATTCACAACTATTGCAGCATTAACCCCAAGGTCCGTAAAGACCCTAAAACCTCCAGGAAGACCCCGAACCACACCATTGGTGGCGTAAGGCTCCTGAAGTAAGGCAATGCCACACCCCCCCTCAATCATACAACCCCCCAACTCACACATAACGGCATACGACCCCTGACAATTAAGCTGAAAAACCCCCCCCATCAGTGTCTGGAGAGGGCACGCTCAACAACACCACAGTAAATCGGGCAAACAGCTGACATCATAAGATGCCCAGCTGGCCTACCCTTAAATGCACAGTTGCGACAATGAGGGGCATTACCACAACCAGCAGCTCTATGTCCTTCTTGACCGCACCGCCTACAAACATCTGATTTGGCCCTACACTCAGCCACTCTATGGTCAAAACCCATACACCGGAAGCAGCCAGCAACTGGGCTATCCGGTCGAACCCTGAAGGAGAACCACTTTATGTAGCACCTTCCCGCCTCCAAAAGGGCGGACATTAATTTGTCCGACCCCTCAAGGACAACGTTGGTGCTACCATCAGCAGCCACCTTCCAGGGCCGACTGACCATCCGCACATCTGACTTTCGTGCCTCAGGGCTGATGTCCTGAAGGTTCAACCGAAAGAGCTCCTCCATGAAGTCATCATGGGAGATTTCGGTGTGAACCCCCTGAACCACAACCCGCGGACCCAACTTCCGGTTCACACTCACATCCAACCCCACCTCCCCGAACTTGGCATTATTCGCCACCTTTTCCCTCTCTAAAACAGAGGGGGTGCGAATAACCACCCCACCACCCTTAATCGGCTTCACCTCGTGTACACGCACTCCGAGGGAAGGTCCCACCTCCTTCACGACCTTCTTAATCACCTCCTTAGAGGAGGTGGTAGGGGCCTTGCTTCTCGCCACCACCGACCAAGTCTCAACCGGCTTCGGCAATGCCGGAGCAATCGCCTCCAACACTGGCGCTGGAGGCGCACGCACCGACTCAGCCGGAGCCAAACCCACAACCGACCTCTTCGATTGGGGAATAGATCCCCCACAACCCCCCCTGAGAGCGTCAACCTGACCGCGAAGATGGGCATTCTCGGTTACTACCGTCATCAGAAGCGCCTCGTACTTCGAGGCAAGCTCCATCAGCCCCTTCGCAGTAGTGACCTCAAAGTCTTCAACCCCAAACACCAATGCGTTTAATTCCGCCGTCACTGCCTTCATGGCAGCAACATGGCTAATAGCGCCTCCCCCAACCACACCACCATTTTCTCCACCCTCCTTAACAGCGCTAACAGGACACTCCTTTGCAGAAGTACCCTTAATGCGCTTCTTCCCCTTAATCCTTACTACACCTCCACGCTTGCTAACAATAGGGTGGACAACCACTTCTTCAGCGGTGTCACCCATATCAGCACAACTACTCCCATCCCCTAACATCACCAACGATGGCGATCCTATCCTAACCTTCCTACGCGGCGGGGACCCAACCGAAGGTCCAGTACCTTCATCAGCCGACGAGGTCTCCACTGCTAACGCTAGCTCTTTCCCCTCATTCCCAGCAGGGTGCTTAGCCCTTCTCCTCCGTGAGGGAAGCATTTCTACTTCCGGCCTTTCACCAGGCAGGCTGATCCGCCGGCAAAACACTGGCACAGAAGCCACTCGACCAGACAAGACTTGGAACAGCTGCTCTCAAGACACGTGTGACTGAACGCACTGAAGGAACTAACTATAAGAATAGAATCGTCCAGTAGCTGCTACCACCTAAGCAGTCGATTATTGCGAAATCGCAAGGGCACAACCCACAACTCCAGCCAACGGTCTGGAACTGGTCACCCAATAAACCGCCGGACAGAACAAAGTCCCCGTAACGGCTCCAAGACAACCGATGTGGAGCTGAACCAAATCGCACTGTAGGTCAAAGGTTAACAGCTACGAACGCAGTCTAAACAAAAATCAGCACCTTCAACACTCGGACAGACACCGGCACCCTTTGAGCAAAACCTGCCCAATCCCCCCGGAAACAAGTGGCAACTCAGTACCAGACACTCGACACAACACTCACTGGCAGAAAAACCAAAAAGCAGAAAAACAACAAACACAGAAAACACTGAGACTCTATGAGAGTCAGCACCCACGCTAACAATGTGGGTAAACCACGTAAACCCCAAAAGGTACTACCTAACACGCGCCTACACACACAAAACTACTGTGCTCAAAAACACCTGTGCTCGAAAACACCTGTGCTCGAAAACAACTGTGCTCGAAAACAACTGTGCTCAAAAACACCTGTGCTCGAAAACACCTATGCTCAAAAACACCTGTGCACGAAATCACCTGTGCTCAAAAAACACCTGTGCTCAAAAAAACAACAAACGAAAAACAAATTACGTCACACAAAAAACACTTGCTCAAACAAATTTTCTTTTCACAAACACAAATTCAAATTTCCAAAAATACACTCAACTACACGTATATAAATAAACACCTGCCGCAATGTAAAAATTTTCAAAAGCCAGCTATGATATGCACACACAAACTAACAAATGAGAAAATATACATACAATTGTATATATATTCAAACACTTGCAGTAATGTAAAAATACACAAAGCCAACTACAGAAAAAGTATACACGTACTGACAAACTTTATCTACACATACAATCGAACATATATTGAAAATGAAAATTTTTTATGAAAAACACACATATATACACACACGTATATATTAATATACTAATGCGTAAATATGTATGCAAATGCGCTAAAAAACTACCACAAATCACAAACTAATACACAAATACTCAAAATGAATGTACTTACATCCAATGCTGAGGGCTCCCACACAAAAAATACCAATTCACACAAAATTCACGACACAGAAAACGCACAGAAACGAAAACACGTCTGAACAATCTGAAATTCTACAATCGAATGAGTAGATAGGGACAGTAGGAATCTCGTTAATTCATTCATGCGCGTCACTAATTAGATGACGAGGCATTTGGCTACCTTAAGAGAGTCATAGTTACTCCCGCCGTTTACCCGCGCTTACTTGAATTTCTTCACTTTGACATTCGGAGCACTGGGCAGAAATCACATTGTGTCAACACCCGTTAGGGCCATCACAATGCTTTGTTTTAATTAGACAGTCGGATTCCCCAAGTCCGTGCCAGTTCTGAATTGATTGTTAATTGATAATCGTTATAATTAAATAAGAATATATATCTTGCGATATAATTCTTATACAATTTTAGCAAGAAAGTTCCACAATTGGCTACGTAACTACTATCCGGGGAACAAGAACCGAAATTCTCTATTTACCCAGAACGAGTACATAAACCATGGTATTGCTTCCCAATCAAGCCCGACTATCTCAATCTTCAGAGCCAATCCTTATCCCGAAGTTACGGATCTAATTTGCCGACTTCCCTTACCTACATTATTCTATCGACCAGAGACTCTTCACCTTGGAGACCAGCTGCGGATATTGGTACGGCCTGTAGAGAAGTTTGCGTAACCCCACCATAAATTTTCAAGGTCCGAGGAGAAAATATCGACACAACAGTAAATGTCATGCTCTTCTAGTCCATCTACCATATATCTCTTCGAAAGACTTCCATGGTAGTACGACTATAAAACAGAAAAGAAAACTCTTCCGATACCTCTCGACGGCTTCTTTATGGCCGTTCCTGTTGCCAGGATGAGCACAAGGCCCATTTTTAATAACAAACGGATACTCAACAGGTTACGGAATTGGAACTGTATTCCCTTTCGTTCAAAATTATTCAAGTGTTTAATTAATTTAATTAATACGGGCCTGGCACCCTCTATGGGTAAATGGCCTCATTTAAGAAGGACTTAAATCGTTAATTTCTCATACTAGATATTAAGATATTCCATACACTGCATCTCACATTTGCCATATAGACAAAGTGACTTAGTGCTGAACTATTTTCTTTTCGCTCGCCGCTACTAAGAAAATCCTTGTTAGTTTCTTTTCCTCCCCTCATTAATATGCTTAAATTCAGGGGGTAGTCCCATATGAGTTGATGTTGTATAAAAATATTTATATTTATTTTATATTTTAACTTTTTGCTATTTTAAAGAAACATACATAATTATTTCTTAACACCAATAATTTTCTTAATAATAAATATTCAATCTTTTCATCCCGCGTACTACTTCATTATAACAACAATATTATTTTCTTGCTATTTTACATTTAAGGCAATCCTAGAATAAAATAATATTTTATGCTAGACGTTCCTCTAAATGTATATATTATTTGAAATAATATTGAAATTTTATTGTTTTTGGGAATACTAAGATTGTTATTTATTATAAAATTTCGTTCAAATATGAGGTGTTCAAGAATATATTTTCTGTATTTCTTTTTATGCTATTAATATTGTGGATTGAAAAATACAATCCAGTAATATACCATGTGCTTAAATTCTATTAATTGCCTAAAAGAATAAGCAACTAATTTAACATAGTCTTACAACCCTCAACCATATGTAGTCCAAGCAGCACTTTAAAATTAAATAAAGTACATAACAGCATGGACTGCAATATGCGTTCAAAATGTCGATGTTCATGTGTCCTGCAGTTCACACGATGACGCACAGTTAGCTGCGTTCTTCATTGACCCATGA
>NC_071672.1:3180000-3205000 GCF_028554725.1 Zeugodacus cucurbitae | reverse complement strand
AAATATACATACATAAGTGAAGTGGAGAGTGCAAAAAGTTGGTGAAATATACATACATACTCATATACGTATACTCTATATACTTACCGGCGGTTACCTAATACCTGTGAAATAAAAGAAAATAAAATAATAAATAAAAATAACAATTATAAAGTGTATATAACAACAATACTTACCCAACGTTACGTGAGAAGAAGTGTGTGCTGAAAGTGAGATAAATGTACATATGCTAATGCTAAATACTCAACTTACCTCAACTTTCCTAAACCTTCAAAAAATAAAAACAACAAAACCAAAGAGGTGCATATGTACAAGTGTACAAAGTGACAAACAAACAAAAGAGTGTGTTTACTAAAACGTGCAAAAAAAAAAAAAACAGTGCGCGAACAAGAAAGTTGTGGAAGTGGGTAAAAGAAAATACATACATATATGCTTAATTGTACACACGCTCACGAAAATATTCATACGTTACAAATTTCGTTAATATCAACAGTGAGCACACAAAAATTGTACCACAGTGTTACATTGGTGCTATTTAAATTTTCGAGTGCCGCTAAGTCCGTTAAGGAAAAAGTGCCGGTCCAGTGATAGAGGTACAACACCGTTTTTTGTTTTAAAATACAGTGCGGTGAACAGTTTGATTTGACTGTTAAAAAAAAATATATATATATACCCTGCAACATTAACCACGACGCTGCTGTTGCATTAGCACTGCTACGTCAACGCCAACGTCATCACTGCTGCTGCACCCGCTACATCCACCGCTGCTACGTCAACGCCATCGTCACTGCTGCTACAACCGACGCTACATCCTCAACACTACTTCGTGGGAATGAGCTGCCGCTGCATCCTCTGCAAAAGGGACGTGACTGCGGGCAAATCGCCTTCGCACTCACACCAGGTAACGAGTGCGATTTATTGAAAGTGGTGCAAAAAAAAATAAATAAATAAATAAAATAAAATTAATAACCTAAAGTGCACACTTTCAATTCTTGGCTCTCCCTGTTTCACACAATATTACATTTACATACCTATATATATATCTACATTATAAAAAAAAAAAAAATCCATATTTTCGTATATACATTTTTGTATATATGTTCATATTCATAAATATATAAAATTTACGTACATACATATGTGCACATACACATATACGTCTTGTGAAACAGGGGATTTTGGGATTTTGCGGTAGCCCTTTAATTTTATAAATAAAGGTGACAATTTCGAATTTTTTCATTTTTTCGCAATTTTTTCGTGCAACTTATC
Organism: Zeugodacus cucurbitae; assembly: GCF_028554725.1. Taxonomy (NCBI): domain Eukaryota; kingdom Metazoa; phylum Arthropoda; class Insecta; order Diptera; family Tephritidae; genus Zeugodacus; species Zeugodacus cucurbitae. The sequence goes on along the minus strand of NC_071672.1, from coordinate 3,203,731 downwards.
GGTAATTTTTTCGCAATTTTTATCGATTTTCGAACAAACTCGTATCACATTTCTCTGGTTGTGCTATTTTGTAATTTGCTCATTGGTGTATTTTCAATTTGGCTTTTTCGTAAATTGGGAATCGATAATTTTCGTTTTCGCCGTTTGATTCCCAATATTACTTTTTTTGCCAAATAATTTTTCGTGAATTTTCAATTCAAATCAAACACAATGAGCAAGCCAAAGCCAACTCTCGCAAGCCTGTCTCCAAGTAAGGAGTTGACGGACTTAAAATCGTTAAGACGTCAAAGAACGGTAGCGAAAAGTAGTATTTTGCGCATAAAAACGGGCCTTCTCGAAAAAACCATATCGCTAGATCCAATTGAATTAGAATGTCGGCTCGACATTTTAAATTCACATATTGACAAACTAATGACATGCCAATCCAAAATTGAAGAGATTGATGAAGACGACATGGCCCGAGGGGAGTTAGAGGACATTATCGTTGGAACGAAGTCCATAATAAAATCAATATTAGCTCAAAATAGAACGCCAATAGCCGAAACATCTTTCGTAGCTTCTCACAGCTCACGGCTCCCAAAAATGAATTTGCCGAAATTCAGGGGAGAGTATTCAGAATTCAAAAATTTTATGAGCTTGTTTGAGAGTTTGGTTCACAATGATCCAAATATCCCAGATATTGAAAAATTTAACCATTTGGTAAATTGTTTATCTGGTGAGGCTTTGGGAACAGTTAAAGCGTTCCAAATGTCGGATGAAAATTACCCGAAAGCGTTGGCAAGTCTCAAAAAAGTTTATGATAATAAATGTTTGATATTTTTCAATACAATATCTAAACTTTTTGAGCTGCCAACCATCCCAAAGCCATCCGCGCCGTCATTGCGATCAATGATTGACGAAGTGTCTGCGGTATACGACTCATTGCTATCGCTGGGCGATGAGAAGCAGATAACAAACGCGATAATTATACACATAGTAATGACAAAGGTCGATCCTGCCACCCGATCCAAATGGGAGGAACAGCTGGACTACGACAAGCTGCCACTGTGGACGGAATGCGAAGCCACCCTCAATAGAAGATACCAGCAGCTATCAGCGGAAGGAGCTTCACACTCAAGGACGAAGCCCATACCAACAGGAAGTGCCAGTCATGGGAAGCAGCAACAAACGGACAGGACCAAATCGGCGCTAGTGGCAGCAAATACGAGGCAGCCCCTTTGTCAGCAGTGCAAATCTAAGGACCATTATTTGACTGCCTGCCCCACTTTCAAGGCGCTTCCGGTGCAGCAGAGGTTCGAGTTTGTGAAATCGGTGCCCTTATGCATAAATTGCTTGCGTAAGGGGCATACTGTATCCAAGTGCAGAGCGGATCGATGTCGTGTATGCAATCGATCGCATCACACATTGTTGCACCAGTATCCGGTTTCCTTCCCCGCTGCACCTCATCCGCAACCATCAACCACTCATGCCATGCATACAGCGAGTATGCCGGATCGGGTCATGTTGGCAACAGCAGTCATCCAAGTGAGGACCAGTTGTGGAGAGTACCTGCCGGCCAGAGCGTTGCTGGACTCAGGATCCCAGGTCAACTTTATGACGGAGGACTTGGCGCAGAAGTTGCGGATTCGACGCCAACATAAAATATTGAGCGTAATTGGAATCGGCAATTCCAATACGAAAGTGGGGGCGAAATTAAGCGCGTTTGTTAAGTCGCGGGTAAATAACTATGAATTTTCGGCGGAATTCTGGATAATGCGTAGCATTTCGGCTAATCATCCAGACCATAACATTAATGTTAATGGCTGGAAAATTCCGCACAATATTGAATTGGCGGATCCAGAATTCCATAAATCTAAAAAAGTTGACATCCTATTGGGTGCAGAAATATTTTTCGAGCTTTTAGTTGTTGGCCAAATTAAAAATGGTCCTAATCAACCAACTTTTCAAAAGACGCTATTAGGGTGGATTGTATCTGGCAAATACGCCAGCAATTTAAGTTCTCCTCCCAAAATACAAAGCACATTATGCCAAGCTGGAGAAGACTTAACGTCAATAGATTCAGTAGTCCAAAAATTTTGGGCTTTAGAAGAATTACCTTCAGAATCAAATGGCAATAGATTCACACCAGAGCAACAAGAGTGTGAAAATTTTTTCGTTTATACAACTCAAGTATTACCATCAGGACGGCTTCAAGTCAGAATGCCCTTTAAAGCTGACCGTAAGTTACTCGGTCACTCATATGAAACCGCAGTTCGGCGGTTTCAGGCCCTGGAGAGAAGGACATTAAAAGATCCAGAACTTCGTAAAATGTATCTGGACTTTATGAATGAATACAGAGCACTGGGACACATGAGCCCAACAAACAATAAGATCCCGAGTGAACCACACTACTTCATTCCGCTTCAATGCGTTTTAAGGCCCGAAAGCACTACAACCAAATTACGTGTTGTCTTTGACGCTTCGAGCCGATCTTCATCTCAAGTAGCATTGAATGAACTTTTGATGGTAGGTCCAACCATCCAAGAAGAGTTACACTCAACTCTTCTACGTTTTCGCTTACATAAGTATGCACTAACAGCGGACATTACTAAAATGTACCGTCAAATTATTATGCATGAAGAAGACAGAAATTGTCAACTCATAGTGTGGAGAGAGCATCCTTCAGAGCAAATACAAATTTTTCGACTTAACACCGTAACTTACGGCACTGCGCCTGCTCCATTTCTCGCAACACGGTGTTTGCAAATGCTCAGTGATGCCAATACAATTAAATATCCACTCGGTTCATTGGCCATTAAAAGATACTTTTATGTTGATGACTTATTAACAGGACCCGAAGATTTTGAGTCTCTAGATCTTTTAAGAAGTGAGGTAATTAAAATATTAGACTCGGCTGGATTCACCCTAACGAAATGGTTTTCGAACCACCCTAAATTTTTGGACAGTGATTACACTGAAAAGTCATTAAGCTTCAATGACAACAATTCCACTAAAACGTTAGGAATCCATTGGTTGCCGAAAGAGGATTTGTTTCGATTTGTCTTAGATGACAATTTTAATGATCTTCGAGCCACTAAACGAAACATATTATCAGAGTCTGCTCGTCTTTTTGATCCTCTTGGATTACTAGCCCCTCTAGTTACCAAAGCAAAAATCTTATTACAAGAGCTTTGGATTCAAAAACTGGATTGGGATGAGTCGATTCCATTGCGCCTTGACACTAGCTGGCAGAACTTCAAAGCCAACCTACTGCAGCTCTATTCAATCAGCATTCCTCGCTATGTAAACGTAGAGTCGAGTGCCATCTGCCAAATACATGGCTTCGCCGATGCCTCAATAAGGGCGTATGGATGCTGCATATATATACGAAGCCAATCTGCTAGTGGTATTAAGTGTATGCTGCTTACTGCAAAGTCTAGAGTGGCTCCGCTGAAGACCAAGTCTCTTCCGCGTCTCGAGCTCTCGGCAGCACATCTTCTTTCGAAATTATGGTCAAGAGTAGCGCCTATGTTGAGTCGACATTTCGAAAATATAACATTTTGGACAGACTCTGAAATCGTTTTACATTGGATCAAAACGCATCCATCTTCATTACAAACCTTCGTCGCAAATAGAGTGTCCGAAATCCAAGAGTTGACTGACAAAGTACATTGGCGGCATGTACCAACAAAACAAAATCCTGCGGATCAAGTGTCTCGGGGTTGTAACGTGGACGAATTGAATAATTCGATATGGTTTGGCGGTCCACAGTTCCTCCTAGAAGACCCTGCATTATGGCCAATCAGTACCCACTTCCAGCTCTCACCAGAAGACGAAGCATTAGAGAAGAAGAAAAATACATTCACACTAATTTCGACCACTGAGAAAAATTCAATATTGGATCTTATTGAAAAAGTCTCTTCTCATAAAAAATTGCTTCGTGTGGTCGCATATATATTACGATGGATCAGACGACCATCAAAATCCTCCATGGGCAAGGATCTGACTTCAGATGAATTGAACTTGAGTTTTTTAAAAATTGCACAGGTGGTCCAACATTCAGAGTTTTCGGATGTTATTCAAAAATTGCATAAAGGTACCACCCTACCCGCAAACTTGCAAAAACTCAATCCATTTTTGCATGAATACTCGGATTTATCGCTTTCGTTTAAATTAATCCGAGTAGGAGGTCGCCTATTAAATGCACCTCTCCCATACGAAGCCAAATTTCCGCTATTACTAAATAAAAATTCGCACTTCGTTATAACATATTTACGGTACCTGCACATTCGAAATCACCACGCTGGGGCTAAAGCGTTGGTTGCGCTTCTTCGAGAACGCATATGGCTAATTAATGCCCGAGAAGCTTGCAGTAGAACCGTAAGAAACTGTATACATTGTTTTCATTACAAGCCGAAGTTGCAAAACCAAATTATGGGAAATTTGCCAGCCGAAAGACTTCGAGCACTACGACCCTTTCTTATATGTGGCGTAGATTTTTGTGGTCCGATATATACAACTTTAAAAATACGCGGTCGACCCCCCGTCAAAACATATGTTGCAGTTTTCGTCTGCTTCGCTTCAAAAGCAGTACATTTAGAATTAGTTTCGGACCTTTCTTCTAATTCATTTATTTTCGCCCTAAAAAGGTTCATTGGACGCCGAGGAATGCCGACGAAGATATTCAGCGACAACGCCACCAACTTCGTCGGCGCCGACCGCAAGCTGCGCGAGCTGACAGAAGCATTTCTGGCCCAGGCTCCAGAATTGAAGAGATTCGCCGCAGACGAAGGGTTCAAGTTCATCTTTATACCACCGAGGGCGCCGCACTTCGGAGAATTATGGGAAGCCGCGGTGAAGTCCGCCAAGCACCACATCGTTCGCATAATAGGCAACGCGCTACTCACCGCAGAGGAGCTAGCAACACTGTTGGCCGAAGTGGAGGCCATACTCAACGGGCGCAATTAAGCGCCCCATCCACAAACTGGCCTTGCTTCCAATGGATGTTGAAGGAACCTGATCCTGTCAAGGTGGCCGGTGTTGCGTCAAGCGACATAAATATACAATTGTAAAAACCTAAAACTTAAAATAAGAAAATGAATTGTAAAAGAAATATTAAATAATTGAATTTATATATACTGAATTATAAAATTTACATATGTACTTACCCTAAGAATTAATTATAATACCAATCTTTTACTTACCTTAAAACTTACCTTAAAATTACTCTATTACAATTTTTAACGAAAGTTCGAAAATACTTATACTTACCCCTTTTATAATATGTACGTACAATTACCACTAGTTTAAGCCGTTAGTTTAAGATTTAGGCTAAGCAATTCCTTAAAACGGAATAAAGAATTCTTCTTGTTTTAACCGTGAAACCGTACGCACGCGTTTTATTTTGACGGCTATTTTATATTTTCATTTAATACAGGCAATTAGGTTTTTTATATTAATCGCGCACCCCCTTATCTTTTCGTAATCGTAACTTTTCATTTCTCAAAAACGCTTGAGAATTTTCAGTATGAATTCATACACTTAGTACTTATATGAAAATTAATTACTTGTATGAATTTATAAACTTAGTATCTATACGAAAATTATATAGTATTTATATGAAAATTAATTAGTATTTATATAAAAATTAATTAGTATTTATATGAAAATTAATTACTTGTATGAGTATGAAAATTATTTACTTGTATGAATTCATAAACTTAGTATCTATATGAAAATTATTTAGTATTTATATGAAAATTATTTAGTATTTATATGAAAATTAATTAGTACTTATATGAAAATTATTTACTTGTATGAATTCATAAACTTAGTATCTATATGAAAATTATTTAGTATTTATATGAAAATTTTTTACTTGTATGAAATCATAAACTTAGTACCTATATGAAAATTATTTATTATCTATATGAAAATTATTAACTTGTATGAATTCGTACAATAAGTATTAATATGAAAATTATTTACTTGTATGAATTCATACAATTAGTATTTATATGAAAATAAATTAGTACTTATATGCAAATATATGTGTGGTTTCGGCTCTTTAATTAGAGGGACATCTAAAGGGACATCTAAATCAACGTGAGTACCTGCCGACGGCGGCCTTACCTCACGGTGCTCAAAAGCACAGCGGATCAAATCAATGCGATGATCAGCGCCCCGAAAAATGCAATGCATTATTCAGTAGCAATTGGCGTGTGGAATGGACACACTAACCCCCTTGGTGAGGTTCGAGGCCTATCTAAAACCTCTGCCGTACTTTGGGTCCGGCACCCGGTTGCAATGCAACTCCACATTGAGTGACAAATATCACTCTCCCCGCATTCGGGTATTAAACCACAACCACCACGATACTCCCCGAGGGGCCAGTCCGCATGAGTAGGTTGGAGCGAACTCCAAGGGCTCCTACTCCCCGTGGTACCAGAATTAAGTCTCCGGTCAGACCTCGTAGTTGAAACTACTACCAGTTGAGCTACCATACTGCTCCGGACTGGTGACCATTTAAGTTGATGGTATAAAAATTATACCTCCTCCACCCGATTTTCAACTAATTGCCTACGCCGACTGAACAAAACACGTGCAAACCTATTATACGACCCTAAATGTTCGGCATTCCGACTATCCGAGAGCACACCACTAACATCTAGCTGTCCATCAGTCCAGCTAATCCCCATACCCCCAAGATCCCTAATGTCCGAGTACATCGGGCATTCCGCTATGATATGCATCCAGTCCTCAGAGTGTGCCCCATATATACACTCCGGACTTCCGGAAAGGTTCCTTTCATGCAAAAATGCATTCAAAGGTCCATGCCCGGTAAGCAAGAAACCCAGACTCATACAGAATCTGAAGTCTGGGTTTTCCTCTACAAACCTAACATCCCGAATGTACTCGTAGGTCACCCGACCGTTAGGGCTATTGTCCCAACGGTCTTGCCACCTACTCCTAACACTATCACCTTTTGCTCCTTAGATAGCCCTCCCTCGCAACATCCTCATCAGAAACCCAATTTGACAGCAATGAGACACTTAAGCCTCTTCTTAACCTAAATGCAACAGCACGCTGTATAACAATCAGGTCAAGAGGAGGCGCACCTAACAACACCTGCAACGCATCTGTAGAAATTGTGCGACATACAGGCAAACAGGCAAGCATCAAACAACGTTGTATGGAAAGAAGTTTTTGGCGACCCCTGACCTTTGATGCTAATTCCCACCATACAGCGGCTCCATATGTGACACAGGCCACAAATAAGCCGCTATATATAGTGCGAACCGCACGACGTCCGAGACCCCAATCACTCCTTAACACGCGTTTGATCTTGCCGGCAATTCCTAACAATCGCTCCTCCTCGTAAACCAAGTGAGGGTTGAAACACATCCTTTGGCCGATGGTCAATCCCAGATAGTTGACTTGCGTCACATACCTGATATTGACCCCATTCATTCGGACAATCGGTGGACGAGCCGATGACAGTATGCCTTTCAAGAGCATTGTCACCGTCTTGTCAACCGATACGTCAACCCGCACACCTATACCCCAATTTCTAACAATCGTTCACCCTTCCGCTCTAACTCCAACCGTGAACGACCTTCAACTAGGAGAAGAAGATCGTCTGCGTATGCGCAACAACTACAAAGTGTCAATTTATAACAATCGTTCACCCTTCCGCTCTAACTCCAACCGTGAACGACCTTCAACTAGGAGAAGAAGATCGTCTGCGTATGCGCAACAACTACAAAGTGTCTCAAGTTGGCCAAGCAGAGAGTCCATCATTAGGTTCCATATATATGGACCACAGATGGATCCCTGTGGGCAGCCCCGTTCTACCCCAATGTCCACGCTACCATTCATTCCAACGATAGAGGCTTTTCTGTCCGGAAATTAGTCTCTGGCAAAGCCAAGTTCCTCCAATCGTTGAATCACCGAGGAATATGCCGAGGACATATTTGTTGGTATTCTCCCTAACGGCCCTCTGGACATAAAACTTTAGCAAGCACTGGAAGAAGACTGATGCCCCGATAAGATCGTGGATCACTCCTAATCTACCCCAATGTCCACGCTACCATTCATTCCAACGATAGAGGCTTTTCTGTCCGGAAATTAGTCTCTGGCAAAGCCAAGTTCCTCCAATCGTTGAATCACCGAGGAATATGCCGAGGACATATTTGTTGGTATTCTCCCTAACGGCCCTCTGGACATAAAACTTTAGCAAGCACTGGAAGAAGACTGATGCCCCGATAAGATCGTGGATCACTCCTAATCTTATCAGGTGACTTCAGGAGAGGAACAACCCTAGCACTTTTCCACTCACGTGGAAAATACCCCTAATAAAAGCACTTATCGTAAATGACCTCCAAGTATTCCGGAATGAACTTCCACAAGCTTTTGCACAACTCTCCGTTCAAACCATCAAGACCTGGGGACCCTTTAGACCGAACCAGGCTAAAGGCATATCCCAACTCCCCATCATCAAGTGGAGGAACAGGTACCTCTTGTGCAAGAGGTGCCAGCTCCTCAGCCCTAGGAAAGAACGCTCCTAACAGAACCCCTGCACACTCACTCAATGTTGATAACACAGTGTCATCAACACGAAGAGAAGTGATATCCTCCCTCCTACGACCCCTACAAATCCTTAAGACCTGACCATCCCTATGCTCATTGACGAACCCCTCCACTCCTCTTCTTTGATTTTTATAAGCATGGCCTTATACTCATGCATCGTACATCTGAAATCGTTCCTAATCTGGGCCAACCTATCCGAATTTGACCGCCGAGCGCGTTGAAACTTCCGTCTTAATCCTGCGTCCACCACTTTATTTTCCTAACCCTAAAATCCTTATAATTCTTCAACAACCTATCGTTCACTCCCCAGACCAATTCGTACAACCGAGCAATTTGCTCGTCCACCCCCAGATTTTCAAACTCACTAAGCGGTATGTCCAATACCGCTTCCCTAACACACTGTCCATATTGGTTCAAGTCGATACCAGAGGTACGCCATCGCCGCAATGGACTTACATACGTCGAGGGAGGGGAATTAGGAGTAACCATAATTTTAATCAAATTATGATCGCTCAATCCCCACCCTCCACTAATCTCCCACCTAAAACTGAACGCCCTATTTGCTGCCTCATTGATCAAGGACACGTCAATGTCGCTCCCCCCTCTAGGACCATCAAATGTGTACCACTCGCTTGACTCATTTAGGATGTGGAGACTGTTAGGAGCCATCCACCCCGAATGTGGCTCCGATATTTGTACGCCCATCGAGAAAACTTGCTAAACCACATCGAGGACGTGGCATTCGCATCCATCCCTAGGATAAATGGGCTACCACTCGCAAGTAGTAGTAGCTTATCCATGTATCGCAGATAAGGCTCTATAGGTTCCATTAACTTACAATACATAACGGGTGATTTTTTTGAGGTTAGGATTTTCATGCATTAGTATTTGACAGATCACGTGGGATTTCAGACATGGTGTCAAAGAGAAAGATGCTCAGTATGCTTTGACATTTCATCATGAATAGGCTTACTAACGAGCAACGCTTGCAAATCATTGAATTTTATTACCAAAATCAGTGTTCGGTTCGAAATGTTTTTATCGACAAATTTTGTTCAGCGATGAGGCTCATTTCTGGTTGAATGGCTACGTAAATAAGCAAAATTGCCGCATTTGGGGTGAAGAGCAACCAGAAGCCGTTCAAGAACTGCCCATGCATCCCGAAAAATGCACTGTTTGGTGTGGTTTGTACGCTGGTGGAATCATTGGACCGTATTTTTTCAAAGATGCTGTTGGACGCAACGTTACGGTGAATGGCGATCGCTATCGTTCGATGCTAACAAACTTTTTGTTGCCAAAAATGGAAGAACTGAACTTGGTTGACATGTGGTTTCAACAAGATGGCGCTACATGCCACACAGCTCGCGATTCTATGGCCATTTTGAGGGAAAACTTCGGAGAACAATTCATCTCAAGAAATGGACCCGTAAGTTGGCCACCAAGATCATGCGATTTAACGCCTTTAGACTATTTTTTGTGGGGCTACGTCAAGTCTAAAGTCTACAGAAATAAGCCAGCAACTATTCCAGCTTTGGAAGACAACATTTCCGAAGAAATTCGGGCTATTCCGGCCGAAATGCTCGAAAAAGTTGCCCAAAATTGGACTTTCCGAATGGACCACCTAAGACGCAGCCGCGGTCAACATTTAAATGAAATTATCTTCAAAAAGTAAATGTCATGAACCAATCTAACGTTTCAAATAAAGAACCGATGAGATTTTGCAAATTTTATGCGTTTTTTTTTTTAGAAAGTTATCAAGCTCTTAAAAAATCACCCTTTACTAGCAGCAATCAGCCTATCCAACCCCCCCTCTACAGAAACACATACACCCTCTTGTGACGAATCCAAAACTATGCAGTCATAGCTTGGGTCAGTCACAACTATTGCAGCAGTACACCCAAGGTCCGTGAAGACCCTGAAACCCCCAGGAAGACCACTTACCATTCCAAAATTGGTGGCGTATGGCTCCTGGAGTAAGGCGATGCTGCATCCACTATCTAAAATACAACGCCCTAACTCACACATGACGGCGTAGGACCTCTGACAATTTAATTGTAAAATACCCCCCATTAGTGTCTAGCTAGGGCACGCTCGACAATGCCGTACATTGTCGCAGCGGGCAGCTCTGTGGCCTTCCTGACCACATCTGCGGCAGACGTCGGATTTGACCTTGCACTCCGCTACTCTGTGGTCAAATCCCATACACCGGAAGCATCCGGCTACAGGGGTATCCGCACGAACACGGAAGGAGAACCACCTAATGTAACACCTTCCCGCCTCTAAGAGGGCAGACATTAATTTGTGTGTGCCCTCAAGTACAACGTTAGTTGTACGGTCAGCCTACACCTTCCAGGGGCGACTCACTATCCTCAAGTCCGAGGTTTTAGCCTCTGGACTGACCTCCTGAAGGTTCAGACGGAAGAGCTCCGTCATGAACTCGTCAGGAGTAATCTGTGTGGGCACCCCTTGCACCACAACTCTCGGCCCTGTCTTTTTGTTTACGGTCAAGCTAAGACCGACCTCTCCAAATTTGGCATTATTTGCCACTTTCTCCCTTTCCACAACAGAGCGGGTGCGGATGACCACACCACCACTCTTAATGGGTTTCACCTCGTGTACACGTACACCGAGGGAAGGTCCCACCTCCTTAACTACTTTGTTTATAACTTCCTTGGAGGAAGCTACAGGAGCCTTGCTCCTTACTACGACCGACCAGGTCTCAACTGCCTTTGGCAGCGTTGGCGCTATTGCTTCCAGCACGGGTGCTGGAGGGGCAGGCGCCGAAGCCCCAGGAGCAGTCCTTGCTCCACCTGAAGAGACGGATGGTCCCCCACGACAGCTGTTACAGCTTTCATTGCTGCAACATGGCCGACAGCGTTACCCCCAACTACGGACCCTTTCCGTGCCTCAAAAACACCCCCCCTACTCCACTAACCTTCTTTTTACCACCTACGACATCTTTAGCGGCGCCCTTACTCCCGGCTGCTTTCTTGGGGTTGACCACTGCTTCTGTCATTCCCCCTCTCCCTGCTTCACTTCCGCATTCTCCCTCGCTTCCGCTATCGTCAGACTTCACCAGCGGTGGTGAGCCGACCCGCTCTTTCCTGCGCTTGGGTGGCCTCGGACGTGGTCCCACACCATCCGTCGTGGATAAAAACCCGACTGTTGCGGGCTCGGAATCCTCGCCCTCCGCACGCGCCTTGACTCCTTTCCTCCGTGGTGGAGCCATATCCACCTACACTGGCTGGTACTCTCTTGTACCTGCACCAACAACACCACAGAGAACAAACACTCGCGATTAGAACAACACAAAGCGCTAAAAGTACACACTTTGTTCACTAACACACACAAGTTAATGGTCTAAGCCACTATCCGCACACACTTTGGGAATACACACGATGTGTATAATCCCTCACGTACCTGCTTACTGTGTCTATTTTCACAACAGGCTACCGAAAAACCGGAAAAACCGAAAAATTCTTTCGCTTGAAACACTGAAAATCACTTTAAAAATCGCTTTTAAAAACTCGCAATGATGCGCAAACGCGTCCGGTCACTTCGAGGTTCTACAAACAACTCCAATTAGAGGGACAGTAGGAATCTCCTTAATTCCTTCATGCGCGTCACTAATACGATGACGATGCATTTGGCTACGTAAATATATTCATTTTTATGTCCGCCGTTTAACCAAACGTAGTTTTTTTTATATGCAAATATATGTGGTTTCGGCTCTTTATATGTGGTTTCGCCTCTTTAATTAGAGGGACAACGTCCGGTGTATTTTTGCGTGAGTACCTGCCGATGACGGCCTTACCTCACGGTGCTCCGAAGCACAGCGGATCAATAAAATGCGATGATCAGCGCCCCGAAAAATGCAATGCATTATTCAGTACCAATTGGCGTGTGAAATGGACACACTAACCACCTTGGTGGGGTTCGAGGCCTATCTAAAACCTCTGCCGTACTTTGGGTCCGGCACCCGATTGCAATGCAACTCCACATTGAGTGACAAATATCACTCTCCCCGCATTCGGGTATTAAACCACAACCACCACGATACTCCCCGAGGGGCCAGTCCGCACGAGTAGGTTGGAGCGAACTCCAAGGGCTCCTACTCCTCGTGGTACCAGAATTAAGTCTCCAGTGAGACCTCGTAGTTGAAACTACTACCAGTTGAGCTTCCATACTGCTCTGGACTGGTGACCAGGGGTTGGACCCCATTCTCTCATCCAATACACACACAATACACACACCATTCACACAAAGAAACTATACTTAGTTTCCAGCTAATTGTCTTCGCCGCTAAAACACCTCACGCGCAAACACACCAAATAATTCTAATCGTTCGGCATCCCAACTAGTGGAGATCACACCACTAACATCTAACCGTCCATCAGTCCAACTAATCCCCATACCCCCAAGGTCCCTAATGTCCGAGTACATCGGGCATTCAGCAATAACATGCACCCAATCCTCAACACGCGCTCCACACATACATTCCATTCCATCAGAGAGGTGCATCTGATGCAAAAAAGCATTCAAAGGCCCATGCCCCGTAAATAGGAAACCCAGACTCAGACAGAATCTGAAATCTGGGTTTTCCCCAACAAACCCAACATCCCGAATGTACTCATAAGTCACACGACCGTTAGGACTATTATCCCAACGGTCTTGCCACCTACTCCTAACCCGTTTAACCAAACATAGTTTTTATATTATACAATAATCCATTATATTAATTTTTGTATATTTCAATTGCTTTTCAGTACATTGTAATAGTCGTTTGATAACAATCTATAACACTACCTTATGTTCTCAATGAATAATGGAAAATAAAGTACTTTGCGTTCAAAAATCTGTATCTTTATGTTAAGATTCTCTCTAACAACTATACAATATACCATTATCTATTAATTTTTGTATATTTCAATTGTTTTTCAGTATATTGTAATAGTCGTTTGATAACAGTCTATAACACTACCTTATGTTCTCAATGAATATTGAGAAATAAAGTACTTTGCGTTCAAAAATCTGTATCTTTATGTTAAGATTCTCTCTAACAACTATACAATATACCATTATATATTAATTTTTGTATATTTCAATTGTTTTTCAGTATATTGTAATAGTCGTTTGATAACAATCTATAACACTACCTTATGTTCTCAATGAATATTGAGAAAATAAAGTACTTCGCGTTCAAAAAAAAAATGTTTTCTTATATTCAATTAATTTATGAAAATTCTTAAAAAACTGTTAAAAATAATATATATATAACAAGTATGTTAATATAACATAAATATTTATATATTACATATATTATACTAGCTGACCCGGCGAACTTCGCCCCGCCCAATTTTTATTTGAAATAGTTAAAACGCTTTTGAACTCTGTTGAAGGCCATTTATTTGTATGGAATGTTAATATATTCAGGGAATAACGTCTCTGATCAGTATAAATATTTTTGGCGAAGTTCGTTCTTTGTTTTGTTGTGTAGCGTGTAAACAAATAAAGAAGATGGCTCTCCAACACGCTAACATGACACATACATACCTATGTATGTACATATGAAACTGTAAAATTTTGAACTTAAACGATAAATCGGTTTGAATCATTCGAATTCTCAGAACGAACATTTCCTTCTTTTTTAGATTTGCTGTGTTGTAGTAAACTATTCACTACAGTGAAATTATTATTTATGAATAAAGACGGAAACCTTAGTATATACATATCTGGTATAAAAATCCACGGGATCACTCTTGAGGTCAAAATTTTTAAAATTATTGATGAAAATTTTCGTAGAGTTGATAATAGGCACAAATTTTCATAAAATTTGTTTTAACAAATAAGTTAATTGTATGTATGTGATTGGCGTTGCAACCGTTTAGCCGGTTATAGCCGAATCGACGATAGTGCGCCACCTCTCTCTCTCCTTCGCAGTTCGGCGCCAGTTGGAGATCCCAAGTTTAACCAGGTCGCTCTCCACCTGGTCCCTCCAACGTAGTGGAGGCCTTCCCCTTCCTCGGCTTCCTCCGGCGGGTACTGCATCGAAGACTCTCAGTGCTGGAGTGTTTTCGTCCATTCGGACAACATGACCTAGCCAGCGTAGCCGCTGTCTTTTTATTCGCTGAACTATGTCAATGTCGTCGTATAACTCGTACAGCTCATCGTTCCATCGTCTGCGGTATTCGCCGTTGCCAATGTTCTGAGGACCATAAATCTTGCGCAAAATTTTCCTCTCGAAAACTCCTAGTGTCGTCTCATCTGATGTTGACATCGTCCAAACTTCTGCACCGTAGAGCAGGACGGGAATGATAAGCGACTTGTAGAGCTTGATTTTGGTTCGTCGAGAGAGGACTTTACTGTTCAATTGCCTACTCAGTCCAAAGTAGCACCTGTTGGCAAGAGTTATTCTGCGCTGGATTTCGAGGCTGACATTGTTCGTGTTGGCCAGTTGGCCGTTTACCAGTTGGTACGATGAGAATTGTCGTTCCGCAGTGGAGAGAAAACAGACTGCCTACCTCGCAACGTTGCGATCGACCACAACACGTTCGGGGTGGGATAGATATCGAGAACTGAAGAGGGAAGCGAGACGCATTTGCAGATGTAAAAAGAAAGAGGCCGAAATGCGTGAGTATGAAAAGCTTGAAAAGCTGGCCGACATGGGTAATGCTCGAAAATTTTATGAAAAGATGAGGCGATTAACAGAAGGTTTCAAGACCGGAGCATTATCATGTAGGGACCGAGAAGGTAATCTGGTAACGGATGTCCAGAGCACACTGGGATTATGGAGGGAACACTTCTCCGACCTGCTCAATGGCAGTGAAAGTACAACACCAGGAGATGGCGAACCCGATTCCCCAATCGATGACGATGGAATAGATGTTCCATTACCCGACCATGAAGAAATTCGAATAGCAATTACCCGCTTGAAGAACAACAAAGCGGCGGGGGCCGATGGATTACCGGCCGAGCTATTCAAATACGGCGGCGAAGAACTGATAAGGTGCATGCATCAGCTTCTTTGTAGAATATGGTCGGAAGAAAGCATGCCTGACGATTGGAATCTTAGTGTGCTCTGCCCAATCCATAAGAAGGGAGACCCCACAATCTGCGCCAACTACCGTGGTATAAGTCTCCTCAATATCGCATATAAGGTTTTGTCGAGCGTATTGTGTGAAAGACTAAAGCCCACAGTCAACGAACTGATTGGACCTTATCAGTGTGGCTTTAGACCTGGAAAATCCACAATGGACCAGATATTCACCATACGCCAAATCTTGGAAAAGACCCGAGAGAGAAGAATCGATACTCACCATCTTTTTATCGATTTTAAAGCTGCCTTCGATAGCACGAAAAGGAGCTGCCTTTATGCCGCGATGTCTGAATTTGGTATCCCTGCAAAACTAATACGGCTATGTAAGCTGACGTTGAGCAACACCAAAAGCTCCGTCAGGATCGGGAAGGACCTCTCCGAGCCGTTCGATACCAAACGAGGCTTCAGACAGGGTGACCCACTATTGTGCGACTTCTTCAATCTATTGCTGGAAAAAATAATACGAGCTGCAGAACTTAATAGAGAGGGTACAATCTTCTACAAGAGTGTACAGCTCCTGGCGTATGCCGATGATATTGATATCATCGGAAGCAACAACCGCGCCGTTTGTTCTGCGTTTTCTAGACTAGATAAAGAAGCGAAGCGTATGGGTCTGGTGGTGAAAGAGGACAAGACGAAATATCTCCTGTCACCAAACAAACAGTCGGCGCACTCGCGTCTTGGCTCCCACGTCACTGTTGACAGTCATAACTTTGAAGTTGTAGATAATTTCGTTTATCTGGGAACCAGCATTAACAACACCAACAATGTCAGCCTTGAAATCCAACGCAGAATCACTCTTGCCAACAGGTGCTACTTTGGACTGAGTATGTATGTGATTGGCGTTGCAACCGTTTAGCCGGTTATAGCCGAATCGACGATAGTGCGCCACCTGTCTCTCTCCTTCGCAGTTCGGCGCCAGTTGGAGATCCCAAGTGTAACCAGGTCACTCTCCACCTGGTCCCTCCAACGGAATGGAGGCCTTCCCCTTCCTCGGCTTCCTCCGGCGGGTACTGCAGCGAACACTTTCAGGGCTGGAGTGTTTTCGTCCATTCGGACAACATGACCTAGCCAGCGTAGCCGCTGTCTTTTTATTCGCTGAACTATGTCAATGTCGTCGTATAACTCGTACAGCTCATCGTTCCATCGTCTGCGGTATTCGCCGTTGCCAATGTTCTGAGGACCATAAATCTTGCGCAAAATTTTCCTCTCGAAAACTCCTAGTGTCGTCTCATCTGATGTTGACATCGTCCAAGCTTCTGCACCGTAAAGCAGGACGGGAATGATAAGCGACTTGTAGAGCTTGATTTTGGTTCGTCGAGAGAGGACTTTACTGTTCAATTGCCTACTCAGTCCAAAGTAGCACCTGTTGGCAAGAGTTATTCTGCGCTGGATTTCGGGGCTGACATTGTTCGTGTTGTTGATGCTGGTTCCCAGGTATACGAAATTATCTACGACCTCGAAGTTATGACTGTCAACAGTGACGTGGGAGCCAAGACGCGAATGCGCCGACTGTTTGTTTGATGACAGGAGATATTTCGTCTTGTCCTCATTCACCTCCAGACCCATTCGCTTCGCCTCCTTATCCATGCGGGAAAAAGCAGAACAAACGGCGCGGTTGTTGCTTCCGATGATATCAATATCATCGGCGTACGCCAGGAGCTGTACACTCTTGTAGAAGATTGTACCTTCTCGGTATAGCTCTGCAGCTCTTATAATTTTTTCCAGCATCAGGTTAAAGAAGTCGCACGATAGTGAGTCACCTTGTCTGAAACCTCGTTTGGTATCGAACGGCTCGGAGAGGTCCTTCCCAATCATGACGGAGCTTTTGGTGTTGCTCAACGTCAATTTACACAGCCGTATTAGTTTTGCGGGGATACCAAATTCAGACATCGCGGCGTAAAGGCAACTCCTTTTCGTGCTGTCGAAAGCAGCTTTAAAATCGACAAAAAGGTGGTGTGTGTCGATCCTCTTTTCTCGGGTCTTTTCCAAGATTTGGCGCATGGTGAATATCTGGTCAGTTGTCGATTTTCCAGGTCTAAAGCCACACTGATAAGGTCCAATCAGTTTGTTGACGGTGGGCTTTAGTCTTTCACACAATACGCTCGATAGAACCTTGTATGCGATATTTAGGAGGCTGATCCCACGGTAATTGGCGCAGATTGTGGGATCTCCCTTTTTATGGATTGGGCAGAGCACACTGAGATTCCAATCGTCAGGCATGCTTTCTTCCGACCATATTCTGCAAAGAAGCTGATGCATGTACCTTATCAGTTCTTCGCCGCCGTATTTGAATAGTTCTGCCGGTAATCTATCGGCCCCCGCTGCTTTGTTGTTCTTCAAGCGGGTAATTGCTATTCGAATTTCTTCATGGTCGGGTAATGAAACATCTGTTCCATCGTCATCGATTGGGGGATCGGGTTCGCCATCTCCTGGTGTTGTACTCTCACTGCCATTCAGCAGGTCGGAGAAGTGTTCCCTCCATAATCCCAGTATGCCCTGGACATCGGTTACCAGATTACCACCTTGGTCTCTACATGAGGATGCTCCGGTCTTGAAACCTTCGTTAAGTCGCTTCATTTTTTCATAAAATTTTCGAGCATTCCCTCTGTCTGCCAGCTTCTCAAGCTCTTCGTACTCACGCATTTCGGCCTCTTTCTTTTTTTGTCTGCAAATGCGTCTCGCTTCCCTCTTCAGCTCTCGGTAACTATCCCATCCCGCAGGTGTTGTGGTCGTTTGCAATGTTGCGAGGTAGACAGTCTGTTTTCTCTCCGCTGCGAGACGGCACTCCTCATCGTACCAGCTTGTTTTTTGTCGTTGCCGAAAACCAATTGTTTTGGCTGCAGCGGTACGCAGTGAGTTTGTTTTGCGCATGATTTATGGTCCTCTAAACATTGGCAACGGCGAATACCGCAGACGATGGAACGATGAGCTGTACGATTTATACGACGACATTGACATAGTTCAGCGAATAAAAAGACAGCGGCTACGCTGGCTAGGTCATGTTGTACGGATGGAAGAAAACACTCCAGCTCTGAAAGTATTCGATGCAGTACCCGCTGGAGGAAGCCGCGGAAGAGGACGACCTCCACTCCGGTGGAAAGACCATGTGCAAAGTGACCTGGCTTCACTTGGTGTTTCCAGTTGGCGCCAAAAAGCAAAAAGGAGGAATGAGTGGCGCGCTCTGGTGGATTCGGCTATAATCGCTTAAAGCGGTTCCTACGCCAAATATATATATATTGTTCGTGTTGTTGATGCTGGTTCCCAGGTATACGAAATTATCTACGACCTCGAAGTTATGACTGTCAACAGTGACGTGGGATTAATTACAAAATTGTTAATTGATAACATGTAACATTTAATTTTATAATCTTAGGAAAGATAATTCTTTATTTTTAATAGTAGTATTTATTTTTTTTGAATTATAAACATTTTAATTTAACTTAGCACTAATTGGTGCACAATATTTTTGGTTAACCTGTCTCGAGCTAACACAAATAGATTTGATGGTTTTCCCACACGTGATCATGCAACATATAATTGCCCATGGGAAAAACATGGATTATCCAAATCTAACCCACAAATGGACATTGTTTGGCCTTGAGACTTATTAATGGACATGGCAAAAGCTAAACGAATAGGAAACTGTAGTCTGTGCATTATTGAGGTTCGATTTTTTTTTTTTTTTTTCAAAATAAGATTTAATAAATAAAATGAAAAGCAAGCTAATAATACTTACTTTTATTTAATTCGTTTCTTCTTCTTAACTGGCGTAGAAACCGCTTACGCGGTTATAGCCGAGTCCACAACAGTGCGCCACGCATCTCTCCTTTTGGCGGTTTGGCGCCAATTGGTAATACCAAGTGAAGACAGGTCCTTCTCCACCTGGTCCTTCCAACGGAGTGGAGGTCTCCCTCTTCCTCGGCTTCCACCAGCGGGTACTGCATCGAAAACTTTCAGAGCTGGGGCACTTTCATCCATTCGAACAACATGACCCAGCCAGCGTAGCCGCTGTCTTTTTATTCGCTGGACTATGTCTATGTCGTCGAACAACACATACAGCTCATCATTCCATCTTCTGCGGTATTCGCCGTTGCCAATGTTTAAGGGACCGTAAATCTTCCGCAAAACCTTTCTCTCGAAAACTCCTAGTGCCGTCTCATCGGATGTTGACACCGTCCACGCTTCTGCACCATAAAGTAGGACGGGAATAATGAGGGACTTGTAGAGTTTAGTTTTTGTTCGTCGAGAGAGGACTTTACTTTTCAATTGCCTACTCAGTCCATAGTAGCACCTGTTGGCAAGAGTGATTCTGCGTTGGATTTCAAGGCTGACATTATTATCGGTGTTAATGTTGGTTCCTAGGTATACGAAATTATCTACAACTTCAAAGTTATGACTGTCAACAGTGACGTGGGAGCCAAGACGCGAATGCGCTGACTGTTTGTTTGATGACAGGAGATATTTCGTCTTGTCCTCGTTCACCAATAGACCCATTCGCTTCGCTTCCTTATCCAGGCGGGAAAAAGCAGAACTAACGGCGCGGGTGTTGTTTCCGATGATATCAATATCATCGGCGTACGCCAGGAGCTGTACACTCTTGTAGAAGATTGTACCTTCTCTATTTAGCTCTGCAGCTCTTATAATTTTCTCCAGCATCAAGTTAAAGAAGTCGCACGATAGCGAGTCACCTTGTCTGAAACCTCGTTTGGTATCGAACGGCTCGGAGAGGTCCTTCCCGATCCTTACGGAGCTTTTGGTGTTGCTCAACGTCAACTTACACAGCCGTATTAGTTTTGCGGGGATCGTTTAAAGAGTTTTAAATAATAAAAAGAAAGCAAAGCGTTTAATAAATGGTAAATTTTAAACACACGTTTTACGTTTAATAAATTTTAGCTAAAATAAACGTTTGGACTTTTAATATAACAGCATCTGCTTCTATAGCGCCATCTAGCCTAATACAGCGCACTTATTCAATTAACTTACAACGTCAGCCGTTAGTATCACAAATAAGTGTCAATAAATGTATTCTCATGTAGCGCCATCTACTGCAATAGCACATATAGCTCTAAATTTAACTCCAAATGAACTCCATACTTATGTTGTGCTTAAGATAAAACAGGAACATAGTATTTTACAGTTCATACTTAGGTTATGCTTAACTGAAAATGGAAGGCTTAAGCAATGCTTAAATAAAAGCTGATTTTTGTTTTGAATTTGCTTTGAATTTTCAGCAACATCTTTCGTAGCGTAGGGCAAGTGTCGGTTCGTTTGAACTCAATAACAGCTTATACTTTTCCTTCAGTTCCCATAGGTGCTCCGACTCGCTAGTGATGAAATTTGGGGTTCTTTTGTTGTTTTCATCAATTTTTTATATAATTTTCCTCGCAAATTTATGTATTGTCTGTTATAATTTAAATATTTCAAACATATTTTTATGAATGACATTTGTAAAACATATGTTGCCCATAACGTTGCCATATATCATAATAAAATTTTATAGAAATTAAGCATTGACTGTGAAACGCAAACGACTACTCAGTTTGCAACAATACTTAGCTAAGATTTTATTTAGGCACAACTTAAGTATGGACTGTGAAACCGTGCATTAGCCATACAAAATTCTATACCTAAATGCAAATAAATGAAATTTTCTTTTTGCATTTAGGAAATACATGCAGAAATCAACTCTGCGATTTCCTAAATTCCTCTGAAATCTCCCAAATTCGAGGAAGATTTACTGGAAAAGAGTGGCAGCATTGCTTATTTGTCTGACCATACATATGTACATAACTTTATTTATTTCACGGATTGTATGTGATTTTTTCTTAAATTTAGAAAATTGGAAGTCATAGATTCGTATAACTTTACCACAAATAATATAAGCTTCAAACAACGCATTTTCATTTAATGTTTTTAGCAAGTAGCAGCTTTTGTTATGACAGCCTAAATCCATGAAAATTTAGAAAGAAATGTAGCGCCATCTACTGTAACATAGCGCACTTAGCGCCACCAACTGGTGGATAGCTTTGCTAATAATAAACAAATAATTTGCAATATATAAATAATGCTACTATAAGGAGAAACTATCCTATCTTTCAAGTTGGACCAAACTGCACACAGTGTTAAAAATTTCATTAAAATCGGTTCAGTAGTTTAGGAGTCCATCGAAAACAAACAACGTGACACGTGATTTTTATATCTTCTTCTTCTTGACTGGCGTAGACACCGCTTACGCGGTTATAGCCGAGTCCAAAACAGCGCGCCACGCATCTCTCCTTCTGGCAGCTTGGCGCCAATTGGTTATTCCAAGCGAAGCCAGGTCCCTCTCCACCTGGTCCTTCCATCGGAGTGGAGGTCTCCCTCTTCCTCTGCTTCCACCAGCGGGTACTGCATCGAATACTTTCAGAGCTGGAGCACCTTCATCCATTCGAACAACATGTCCTAGCCAGCGTAGCCGCGGTTTTTTTATTCGCTGGACTATGTCTATGTCGTCGAATAACACATACAGCTCATCGTTCCATCGTCTGCGGTATTCTCCGTTGCCAATTCTTAAGGGACCATAAATCTTCCGCAAAACCTTTCTCTCGAAAACTCCTAGTGCCGTCTCATCGGATGTTGACATCGTCCACGCTTCTGCACCGTAAAGTTGGACGGGAATGATGAGAGACTTGTAGAGTTTGGTTTTTGTTCGTCGAGAGAGGACTTTACTTTTCAATTGCC
Source organism: Zeugodacus cucurbitae (assembly GCF_028554725.1). NCBI lineage: Eukaryota > Metazoa > Arthropoda > Insecta > Diptera > Tephritidae > Zeugodacus > Zeugodacus cucurbitae. The sequence goes on along the minus strand of NC_071672.1, from coordinate 3,181,344 downwards.
TACTTAGTAGTGTTAATGCTGGTTCCCAGGTAGACGAAATTATCTACAACTTCAAAGTTATGACTGTCAACAGTGACGTGGGAGCCAAGACGCGAATGCGCTGACTGTTTGTTTGACGACAGGAGATATTTCGTCTTGTCCTCGTTCACCACCAGACCCATACGCTTCGCTTCCTTATCCAGTCTGGAGAAAGCAGAACTAACGGCGCGGGTGTTGTTTCCAATGATATCGATATCATCGGCGTACGCCAGTAGCTGTACACTCTTATAGAAGATTGTACCTTCTCTGTTTAGCTCTGCAGCTCGTATTATTTTCTCCAGCATCAGGTTAAAGAAATCACACGAGAGTGAGTCACCTCGTCTGGTATCGAACGGCTCGGAGAGGTCCTTCCCGATCCTGACGGAGCTTTTGGTATTGCTCAACGTCAGCTTACACAGCCGTATTAGTTTTGCGGGGATACCAAATTCAGACATCGCTGCATAAAGGCAGCTCCTTTTCGTGCTGTCGAAAGCTGCTTTAAAGTCGACAAAGAGATGGTGTGTGTCGATCCTATTTTCACGGGTCTTCTCCAAAATTTGGCGCATGGTGAATATCTGGTCCGTTGTTGATTTTCCAGGTCTAAAGCCACACTGATAAGGTCCAATCAGTTTGTTGACGGTGGGCTTTAGTCTTTCACACAATACGCTCGACAGAACCTTATACGCGATGTTGAGGAGGCTTATCCCACGGTAATTGGCGCAAATTGTGGGGTCTCCCTTTTTGTGTATTGGGCAGAGTACACTGAGATTCCAATCGTCAGGCATGCTTTCTTCCGACCATATTCTGCAAAGAAGCTGATGCAAGCACCTTATCAGCTCTTCGCCGCCGTATTTGAATAGCTCGGCCGGTAATCCATCGGCACCCGCCGCCTTATTGTTCTTCAAGCGGGTAATTGCTATTCGAATTTCTTCACGGTCGGGCAATGGAACATCTGCTCCATCGTCGTCGATTGGGGAATCGGGTTCGCCATCTCCTGGTGTTGTACTTTCACTGCCATTCAGCAGGCTGGAGAAGTGTTCCCTCCACAAACTCAGTATACTCTGGTCATCAATAACTAGATCACCTCTGGGGGTCCTACAGGAGTGTGCTCCGGTCTTGAAACCTTCAGTTAGTGGCCGGATCTTTTCGTAAAATTTTCGAGCATTATCCCGGTCGGCCAGCTTGTCAAGCTCTTCATACTCACACATTTCGGCCTCTTTCTTTTTTTGTCTGCAAATGCGTCTCGCTTCCCTCTTCAGTTCTCGGTATCTTTCCCATGCCGCTCGTGTTGCGGTCGATCGCAACATTGCGAGGTAGGCAGTCTGT